>NC_056621.1:6336706-6364206 GCF_018340385.1 Cyprinus carpio
AACTGTGTTGGGGGGGATTCATTGGCGAGGAGGGCTTTATATTGAACAGACTGAGTATCAGATTGAGTCAGGTGATGATAGAATTGAACAGCTCTTTTTTGTATTTCAATGTGTAAGGGGTATAAGCCCAGTTCAGCCCTGCAGGCATTATTAGAAGTGCTTCTGTTCACCCTTAGGATGTTTTTGGCAAATTCCAATTGTGTTCTTTCTATTAAACTTTTATCCCAGTTTTCAAATTTTAACATTGGTCCCCAAATTTCACTCTCGTACAGTAGGATTGGTTTGATGATTGCGTGATATAATTTAATCCATGTTCTAATTGGTAGTTTTAATTGGCCAAACCGTGCTTTTATGGCATAAAATGCCCTTTGTGCCTTCTCATTCAGGGCCTTCACAGCCAGACTGAAGCCCCCTGATGCTGAGATCTCAATGCTCTGGTAACTGTAGCTAGTGCTGTGCTCTAGGACTTCTCCTCCGTAACTGAACTGGTATCTGTTTCTCTGAGACCTGGCCTTCTTCTAGAACACCATGACCCTGGTTTTGTCCAGGTTGACCGTCAGTGCCCACTCCTCACAGTAATGTTCCAGCAGGGCCAGGCTGTGCTGGAGACCCTCGGCTGTGGGGGACAGCAGAACCAGGTCATCCGCATACAGCAGACACTTGACTTCAGAGTCATGCAGAGCTCGGCCCGGGATGCTGCCGGAGCGCTCCAGAGCTTCTGCCAGCTCGTTGATGTAGATGTTAAACAGTGTTGGGCTCAGACTGCATCCCTGCCTCACTCCACGACCCTGGACATGGATTGTATAATATCGAATGTTTTTCCACCAGTGCCAATTTGTAATAATTTGTATAGTAAACCTTCATGCCAAATAGAATCGAAAGCTTTTTTTAAATCAATAAAACGTAAATATTTTTCTTTGTTTGTCCTTCAGATTTTTGTTAATTAGAGTGTGGAGAGAATAGATGTGGTCGGATGTACGTTGTTTTGGTTTCTCTCTCTCTCTCTCTCTCTCACACACACACCTCAGACGGCGCGGTCTGTCTGTCTCTCTCTCTCTCTCTCTCGTTAGCTCTCTGCAGGAGACGCGCAGCACCTGTCAAGTCACACACACACATAACAATCTGGGTCACTCTGACTGGGCCGAAGAAAAAGCACCATCCTTCACTTGTCCAAAACAATTCTGTCTAGTCCCTAACATACACTCCCGGATCATTCCAGTCCTGCGGGGTCCGCTGAGAAACAGCCAGACTGGATGAATTATTTTGCACCTTTCACTTCCAAAGATGATTGTTTTGCTGTCTGTCTGCTTATTTGATTATTGATTTTACCTCGCTAAACGTCTTTATGTAAACACTTATACCAATTGCGATGTAAAATCATTCTCTTATTGATATGAATGCTGAGATGAATGGAATTATTAACAGGCAGCTTTCTTCAGGCATTGCAGACAAATAGCAATAGATTAAAAGAAAGTGTAAAAGTCTTGACTGAAAAGAGAACGTTTTTGTATAGCCTACTACATTTTTGCAGTATGTATGAATGCTATGCGCACTATGAACATAAGTATGCCTAGAATACATACATGACCAAAATCTACAGAATACAACACCAGTATACCACAACTTGATTTTACATTTCCATATCTGAACTAATTTCAGTCACATGGATAATGACACCTCATTTTACATTATACACAAAACTGAATAAAAATGCTAAATAATTTTATTTTTAATGTTGTGATGTAAGATAATTGGACTAAAGTACATACGTGTTGCATATATATACCGTGTGTATGTATGTATATATATATATATATATATATATTTATATATACACCCACCCACACACACACACACACACACACACATTATTTTTAAAATTTAAAAATGTAAATATGTAGGCTATAGCAATTTATAATAAATAAAACATTATAATAAATTTTATATTTCAAACTACATAGACAACTTATGTAGTTTTTAGTTACATTTTTAAATATATATATATATATATATATATATGTGTGTAGTGTGTGTGTATGTGGTGTATGTGTGTGTATAACATTGTATATTGCCTCCTGTATATAATAGCATATTGCATTGCCTCCTGGTGGCCACAGATGACAACTACACCCTGATCACCAACAAAACAATGCACTCAGTGTATTTCAGCAAATATAAAATTTTTGCATAACATGAATAATTCAAAAACAAGCCAAATGTTTATGCTACAAATGTAATTTTTTATTCATTTAAATAATATGCAAATAAAGGGTCTATAATGATCCACAGAAAAGACATGCTTTGTGACTCATTTTTAAAATGTGTATATATATTTATATTTAGATTTGTCCAGCAGAAATCTATCCAGAGTGAAGACTGAAACCTCTGACAACGATAAAGAAGACCTTTACATTCATAAGAGTTGTGTCTGTGTGTGTTCGCCAGAGGACACGGCTGAAGGTCCATCCAAAATGGTCAGTGATAAAAGTGTACAGAAACGAGATCCATATTCAAACTTCAAAAATTAAAATGCTTTTTTTTTCTTATAAAATCTTACATTGCAAAAACAAGAACCTGGATACATTTCTACTTGGAAAAATTAACATTTTTACTAATAAAAAAAAAAAAGAAAAAGAAAAAGAAAGGAAGACAAAATAGAAAAGCAAAAGAAACACACAAAAGGAGAAAAAGAAAACAAACCCCAACCTTAATAATCGACTCCCTTTGGTAAAAACTGTAATAAACCATCCTGTCATCGTTTTCCATGTGGTTCCCGCTTTTTTCTCCCTAAACACCACACTGAAGCACTAAACACAACACACATCTGGCATGAAAAAGGTCTGGTGATATTTACACTGTATTTACAAAACTGTTGAACTATGTGTGTGTGTGTGTGTGTGTGATTCACAGGTCATGTTCACTGTTAGCTGGTGTATGGAGCAGATATAAGTGTGTTTTCTGATTGATAACATGCCTTCACACAGGCATTGGAATTTTATTGCTTTTTTTTTTTTGCCTATATTTTTAAGTAAAAACTGAATTTTTTCATTCCAATATTACTGTTAAATTCGCACTTCAGATCTTTGTTCTCTGAAATGATGTGGCAGAATAAATCTCTTAAAGTCACGTTAAAGTTAAGTGCACTTATCCAGAAACGCTTTTTTTTTTTTGTTTTCGTAAAAAGTCTGATTCAGACTTCTCCGCCACTTTTTTTCTCGGATCTGCTGCCTGTATTAACTATCAAAAACCAGTGAACACACTCGACTGGCGTTCAGGAGATGTGCGGTGGGCTGGTCTATGGTAAGGGCTGTGCTGATTGGTCCGGGCTGGGTTTGACTGACAGGTCTTCAACCCCGTTGTTTTTGGGACTGGGCGACCTGCGTTTCTGCAGGAACAGCTTATAAAAAAAGGAAAACAAAAACACTGTTAAAAATCTCCCGGCGTCGCTGAGCTCCGCCCCTTTCCGCTGATGTCACGGGCTCTTGTGGGCGCTGCCGTATTGGACCCTGTACTTATTAATGCGCTGATAGTGAAGGGTCTCGGGGTCACAGGTGGTGGAGCAGGGCACCAGTCCCTCCCGCCTTTCTCCCATGAGCCACTTGCTGGTTTCAGCAGCCATGTCTCTGGTCACATGCTCCTTCACCCAGCGCTGAGTCCAGGCGTGAAAGCGCTGGTGCAGACGTGTGCTCACTCGCTCGTGAGACTGAGAGAGAAAGAGAGAAAGAGCGCCAGAGCGGTGAGTTGATGTGCTGCTGAGGGACGAGTAAGGACTTTTCGCATCAAGTAAAAATTTTGCAAAATGCAAAAAATTGCTACAAGGTGAAACTTTTGATTCATTTATTTATTTATTAAATTCTGGAAGTAGCTTGGTAAAAACTCAAAAGTTTGTCTATTTGTTGACTGGGAGGGATTTATTTATAAAATAAATAAATCACACATTGGCAACTAAAAGAAGAAAAATTTATATTGTGCATAAATTGAGACACATGTAATTATATAATAAAAATGTAATATAAAACTGTCAATATATCTTACTAATACACTATCCTATTAATATCCATATTACCAACAATAATTATATTGCACATAAACTGAGAATGTATTTAGTTATATTAAATGCATACAACATAATTGCAAAATGAGAATTATTTAATTACATAATACCATCAATTTAAATATTAAATCCTATCAATATTCTATGCTTTTAAATACTATTAATGTAAATATTAATACTATTGGCGACAAAAGAAAAAATATTGCACAAATGGACACACACACACAAAATCCTGCTAATATCCTATCTTATTATGAATAATATGAATATAAATATTTAAATCCATATTAGTGTAAAACAATCTGAGTAAAAGATTATATTGCACATAAACTGAAATTGTAATTAAGTATATTAAATACATATAACTGCAAAATGAGAATGCATTTCAATATATAAAACTATACATTTAAATATTAAATCTGATCAATATCTCATTCTTTTAATACTACTAATGTAAATATTAATACTACTGGCGATAAACAAAGGACAAATATTGCACAAATTGACCGTGTGCATAATTATATTATTATGTTCCAATATAAAATATTATTAATATAAATATTAACCATTATTAATATACAATCCTTTTTAATACCATAATATAAATATTACAATCCATTTTGGCAACAAACAATCAGAGAGGAAACAAATCAGAGGTTCAATTATGTATGTATTTGCAGTTTAATACTAATCATTTTTGTATATTTAAATATATAAGGGAGATGTTAGACTTTGGTTATGTTTTTTAAAAACCTGTAAAACATGATGCAACCAAACTGCAACCAATATAAAGTGTACACATTTACAAAAAAAAATAAATAAGTGGTAGGGACAAGGTAAGTTATAGATGTGCTAGTTCATGTGTTCATGTGATAAAAGAAGAGAAGGCTTATCTCATAAATGTTAACTAGATATTGATATGATCTTTCTGTTTTTTTAAGTGGGCAAATGAACAAAACAAAAATAAAATAGCTCAAAAAACTGGAGACAGCTCTTCCATATTAGACATTTAGAGAAAATCAGCACTGGGGAATATTAAAAACACGCCTGTGATTGAAATGGTCATCATGGTGTGTGTGTGATCGTACCTGCTGGGCTCTCAGCAGCGCCGTGCGTCTGTACATGTAGTCTTCAGATTTGAAGACGTACACCATCTTATAGGAGTTGAGTTTGAACATGCACTCCATCTTCATGCTGTCTGCGTTCTCTTTTCTGCCGCAGTCCTTCACTTCCTTTTCCTGAGACTCACCGTCGCGCTGACACTTACGGATCCGCCGCAGGTTCCTACACAAACAGAGGAAGAGGATGATGACAAACCAACAGTATTTACCGCCGTGAACCTCTCTTCTGCATGTAAACAGCCCAAATGCTGAGACTCAATGGTTGGGAAGTTCAGGGGTCAGGGGTCACAAACACAGGGTACCTTGGCAGAAACACAGGCTTTTGAGACAGATGATCCCTCAGGTCTGGAGATATGAAATCTGCCGAAAGATACCGCGCAACGTAATCCGACCAGCGCTACACGTGACCAAGAGAACAGGGAAAATTAATTACATTTGAAATGTTTCATGAAAACAATTCTTTAAAGTAAACACTGAACAGTATTATTTAAGTACCAGTGAGATGCTATCATTTATATATATATTTATCATTTATAAATATATTAACTAATTTTTTTTTTATGTCTATATAGTTTTTTTTTTTTTTTTTTACTTTAAGTGAAAATGAGAAATATTGTTTTGGCAACTAGTTCATTAAAAAAGTTAAAGTTCTACTATCTAGTTTTATTTCAGTTAACATTTATTTAACATTTTTTTTTTTTTTTTTTTTGTGGTTTTAGTTTCATGTAACTATAAAAACCCTGGAAGTGAAGAATACTAGCAGATCTGGATGTGACTTTTTTACATTTTATTAATTATTATTATCATCATTACAATATTATTATATGTAATATAATATAATGATTAATAATATGATTACTATTATTTGTTAGATTTTTTTTTTTTTTGATAAAAATTACATTTATTTTTACTATATTTACTTGTTTGTTTATTTATTTGTATTTATTAATTAACTCATTCATTCTACTATTACTTAATTTAAATGTTTTAAATAATTCCATTTTTTTTTTATGCATATCATTGCTCTTTTGTTGGTTTTGATTGCTTCTATTGTCCTCTTTTGTAAGTCATTTTGGATAAAAGCGTCTGCTAAATGACTAAATGTAAAATTACTACCACATTTCAATTCGGTCCAAAATGACAAAAGTGTGTAGGTTTGCGTCCCTGTTTGCTCTGTGAATCAATAAGTGAAGCTCACCTCGATCTCCATGGGCCCTTCTGAGTTCTCCTCCTCCGTGTCCAGCAGCTCCACAGTGAGCTGAACGTTCCCTCGGTTCTTCATAAACATCAACTAGAGCGAGAGAAAGAGAGATTCCAGACTCTTAATACCGCGAGACTCTCTGTGTGGCCTTCTCCAGCACTCACAAGGTCGGAGCTCTACCTTAAAGCAGTTCTCGTCGGACATGAGCTGCTCGGCTTTGCGCTGATAAGACACTTCCGCCGGCGCCCTGCTGCTCTGTGTGAGCAGAGATCCACCTGTGGCTGAGTGGCTGCTCTCACTCAGGTACAGTTCTGTGACCTGAACACAGATCTCCTCACTCACCATGTGCTGGAGCTACAGATACAGACAGAGAGACAAAGAGATTTGTAATTGTAGAGAATTGTAGAGGAATCCAACTCATCTTTTGAGACACTGTACTATGAAGTTTTGATTTCTATGTAACTTAGTTCAAAGTCCAAAAAAACATTGCTGGAGTAATATATATTATATAATATATATATATATATATATATATATATATATATATATATATATATATATATATATATATAGTTAATTTTTTTTAAAGTTATGAAACTAATTATGAACAAATTATGAAAATTTTGAATAGTGATTATGAATATATACACACATATGTGTGTGTGTTCATAATGCGTGCACATTTTACACTAGACATTTTTGTTAAATTAAATATAAAGGGGATAAAGAGATATAAAAGATAAAAAACAAATCAAATTTATTAAATAATGAATACAAATTCTTCTCCATTATTCTACACATTTCGCCATTTTTGTCATTTTAATTTATTCTGTTATTCACGCTACTTTTACATTATTTGGTTTTTTTTAATATCCAAAAACATTATTTATTAAACCTTTTTCGTAATAAAAATTTAGCATTTAGCAAATTAACAAGTTAAATAAATTAGAATAAAATTAAGAAAAAAAATTATATATAGAAACAAATACATGTGTTTGTATGTATGTATGGTGTGTGTGTATATATATATATATATATATATATATATATATATATATATATATATATATATATATATATATATATAATTAGTGCTGTCAAACAATTAATCACATCCAAAATAAAAGTTTTTGTTTACATAATATATGAGTGTGTACTGTGTATATTTATTGTATCTATATAAACACACACATACATGTGTATATTTAAGAAAAATATGTTATGTTCATATTAAATAGATTTATCTGTAATATAAATAACATAAAAATAAATATATACACATAAATACATGTAAATATTTTCAACATATATATTGTATGTGTGCACATTTATGTATAAATAATAAATATATACAGTACACACACACATATATATATTATGTAAAAAAAAAACTTATTGTGGATGACAATAAATATTCTAATATTTTGAGATACTGAGCTGTAAGCTCTAATCATCAAAATTTTGTATAAAAAAAAAATTTTTTTTGGTTGAAAATAAATATTCTAATATTTTGAGATACTGACTTTTTCACAATTCTAATCTGAGAATCTACCTGTGTGTGTGTGTATATATATATATATATTTGATATATATATATAATATAATATATATATATATATATATATATATTTTTTTTTTTTTTCAATATATATGTGGAAGTTTAGAATGAGCTTTTTTGTAGCTCATAGTTTCTTTAATTTTCTTGTTTATTACACACTATTTATTTATTTTAATTTTTATAATATACTTTATATTATTATTATTTATATATTTTATTTTTGCAATTTTGATTTATAATGAATATAATAAAATATAAAATATTCTAAATATAATATAATATAATAAAACAACTAGCACTATACTGTAAATATCAAGGCAAAAAAATTAAAAATTTGAATATGATCACTTCAAAGCATGTTTTTTTAGGAATGTCGTGCAAAAGCACTATTATGTCAGTGAGTCTGGGCAGACGGACCTGTCTGACTATGTTCTGGATGAGCTTGTCCATAGTGAAGGCGATGTAGGCGTGAATGGTGAACATCTCTCGGAGCGAATCCTCGTACTGAGACGCCTCCATATTCCCATCCAGCAGATTACGCACCATCTCCAGAAACACCGAGTAATAATCCTCCACATCTATGTCCACTGAAAGAGAGAGCCAGAGTTTCTAAAATCAGTCCAAAATCAGCAACAAACATCCACCAGACTTCAAAAATCAACATGAAATTGAATTCACTTCCTGTTCCTGATCTTACTCTGCACAATTCATCAGCTATTCTGATCAAACAATTGCTCAAGTTAGCTGGTTTCGTCACTCACTGGGCTCCTTCAGGCGCAGCTGGATGGCAGTGTTGTCGTTTTTGTCCCGTTTGAGTCCGAGCACCTCCCTCTCCCACTCGCGCTCCCTCAGGTCCTCTTCGATCTGTCGCTCGGCCTGAGCATAGAGCCGCAGCAGACGCGAGCACAGGGTGTGGTGCAGCCGGAGGAAGATGTACCAGTTGTTATTCACGTAAAACAGATTATACGCGTCCTCGCAGGAGCGCAGCCGCTGAGCCGCAGATGTGCTAAACAGCAGTTTGGACTTTGTCGGGCTGCCGCTAACACCTCCTGTTAGCCCGTTGTGCTTCTTTGACGCGCCCTCCTCGAGGTCCATGTCTTCCTCATCATCGTCTTCCTCAGCGGCCACCAACACTCCTCTCTGGGAGAACAGCATGTCGGGGATGAAGTGGTAGATGATCTGTTTAATCTTGTATTTGTCCTCCTTGTTGATGCTGCTCTGGCGTTTCACGTGATGGATGATTAGCGCCGCCGCGTCCTCCAGAATCTGACGGTCCTCGTAGGTCAGCGTCAGTTGAGGCCCGCTTGGAGATGCACTGTTGTCCTCCGAAGCCTGTTCCTGCCGCTAAACGAACACACAACCATCAATCAAGATTCTCTGAGAGGGATAAACCCTTTTAACTTCCTCTAGTGGATAAAGAGCGTCTCACCTCATCAAAGATGCTCTCGATCTCGTTGAGAAGCGTTTTCGAGCGCAGCACCTTGGTGTCGTTCTGTTTGAAGTTAATGCCTTGATGGTCCAGAGATTTTAGATAGTATTTCTCATTCTGCTCTCTCCAGATCTTGTTAAAACCCCTTTGAGCTTCACGCCACTCTTCCTCCTTCAGCTTTAGCCTGAGACGCAGAATGAGAAGATGGATGTTTAACATATGTTAAAATAACTTGATTTCAACAACAACAAAACGTTAACAGCTAAAATCTAGAGATCGGAAACAGCTAAATAAAAACAAATACTGGCAATAAAATGAAATAAAATTAAAAGCTTTTAAAACCCACATTGGTCAACCACTATTTTTGAATAATCTAGTGTAATAATAAAATAAATTATAAAATAAAAGTAATATTATTAATAATTGCTAAACCACTACTGATAAATACATGCTGGGAAATAAAATAAAAATAAATGAATAAATATTAATGCATTTATTAAATAAGACATATATTAATATAAGTACTAATAAATATTTACTTAATAAATAAAGAAATAAATAAATTACTTAAAATGCATTTAAAAAAAATAAAATATCTGAAAAAACCAAACTTCTGAACTACTAAATCTGAATAATATAATACAATATATTAAACCCAGTAATGGTATATAAATTATAAAATAAAATAAAGTTAGTTAAAATCAAATACATAAAAAAAATTATATATATATATATATATATTATAAAGTAATACTATTGCCAATGTAAAATGTAGCAACACAAACCCTGTCTGGGATAGGAAATAAATAAATTACAATAAATACATTTAAAAAAACACATTGTTCAACCACCAAGTACAAATAATATACTACATTGTAATATAATTAACATCAGGGGTTCTCAGCTCTGGCCCTTGAGGTCCACTTCCCTGCAGAGTTTTGCTCCAACCCTAATCAAACACACCTGAACTAACTCATCAAGGCCTTCAGGATCACTAGAAAGCTACAGGCCGGTTAGGCTGGAGATGAACTCTGCAGGAAAGTGGACCTTGAGGTAACCTTCTGATGCAGCAGGTCTTTTGGAGGTCATTCTCTCTAACCTCTTGAGTACGATGGGAACAGACACTGCCGGATTCTTCTTCAGTCCGTCGATGATGTCCAGAGCTTTGTCTCCATATATCCTCTGGATGGCTTTCCTGTGGATGATCTCCGAGCAGCCGCCCAGAGTGTTGTCCAGTCTGAATTTCGCCTGCTCTTCCGCAGACATCCGAGACAGCTTCTTCTGAACCGCCTCCAGCACACGAATGGTGGCCAGGTTGGTTTCCAAGACGACATCCAGCTGGAGTCAACAACATCGTTAGCAAGAATGACATCACAACAGCAAGTGAAACCAGTAAAAATGTGGTGTGTGGAAGCGTCTCACCTCGAATCGCTCGTCCTCACACCTGTACATGTGCTCTTCATACTGAGTCTTCTTGGAGCTGACGAAGGTCGAGTCCTCAGACCAGGAGGGGAAGGAAACCCAGGTATCATTCAGCACCTGATGCATCCACAAAGAACCAGTTTCTTAATAAAAGCTTGTGTCATATGATGCATGCTCATTATTAAGAAGCTGTTGTTAGGGGGAAATCCTCTCTAACCTCTTTACAGAGTGATGTTCTTCCTGTGCATTTGGGAAGCTGGTAGCTCTTGGGTAAAGCTCGGTAACTAGAGCCCAGACGCTTGCATGAAGCGTAGTCAATTTCCATAGCAATTCCTTCAGTGGCTCTTTCTTTTGGGTACCTCTCCAGGTGTGACATCTCCTTATATCCAAGGAAGTTCTTAAACCAAGTGAACAGCTCAGGAAATTTGCTGGGGAAAAATGGGTTAATTAGTTAAAACACAAACCCACTACTGCAAAATAAATACTGGAGGCAGCTTTGTAATAAATACAAAAATAAATAAAACTAAAAAAGGATGACAAAACAAATCTACCTACTGCAAAATAATTTCAGCAAAAAAATAAATGCAAAAAATTTAATAAATGAAAAAATGAATGGTAAAAATGTAAAACCACTACTGCAAAATAATTTCTAGGGCCGTTTTGCAAAAGATAAAGAAACAATAAAAAATGAATTTAAATAATACAAAAGATTATTCCTAAAAATGTTTTGGCAGTATCCACTATAACTAGTAACACAAACCTTCTACTTCTAAATAAATGCCAAGGAAGTTCTGTTAAAATAAATAAATATAAATAAATACAATAAAATAAATAAAAATATATTTAATAAATATAAAACAATGAAAAAATAAAGATAATATAAATCTGTAATTTATTTAAATGAATTAAACTAAAAAAATAAATAAATGAAAATAAAATGGAATAACATACAATTAAGATTCACTTCAAACTGGACTTACCCCAGGAATGGAACCACAAGTTGAACCAGCTCAGCACGAGAAATGATCTCTTCATTAAAAATGATCAGGCACCGCAGAAAGTTGTCGTATGCTTCCGCACTTCGCAAAGCTTTCCGCACCTACGAATGCACCCATAATGCAGTCAAAACTTTTGAGATAAAAACAACCTGCATATTACATCAACGCCCCTACGTTAACCCAAAGCAACTCACTTTGTCAAAGAAAAGAGACTCTGTTCCTCCATGTTTGCCAGATTCTGCCAACTTGAGCTTTTTCTGAGATAAAAAAAAAAAAAAAAAAAAGGCAGATATCAAAGTAATTCTACAAAAAACATGGCAAATGCTCTGAAATTCATTCAGTATATAATGAATTTGACAATCTCCTGTACCTTCACAGGTGGGGTGACAGCTGTAGTCGAGTGCTTGCGTATCTGGCAGCTGTTCTGATTGGGCCTCTGCTTGTTATTGAGCTGTGGTTTCTTGGCCGTTCCACCGTGATCGTTACGCACAGATTCGGCCTTCTCTGCTGTCGTCTTGCTCAGCAGCTAGAGGAAATTCATAGCCGGAAACATGCGTCAGTTTCACTTAGTGTAACGTCATGTACTAAAGTAATCAAAACTACAACTGAAATAAAAATTCACTTTGAGCATTTCACTCGTATTTGCAAATAAAAATATAGATGTGTGCAAACACTGAAATGTATTTAGGAGCATGTGTGCGATTAAAATTCAGTTTTATGAAATTTAAAGTAATAATAAGTCTTAAATACCTTAAATGCTATTACATACTATTAAATAATTAAAATGATCAACTATTAATTAAAATTACAATTATATCTTTCAATATTACTGTTTTTATTTTTTTAATCAAAAAAGCAGTCTTGATGAGCATAAGAGCCTTCTTTAAAAAAAAAACTATACAAATCTTACTGACCTCAAACTTTTAAACGATATAAAAATTTACATAATTATTAACGACAGTTTGAAGCAGAAACACTTAAAATCCTATTGTAGTTTTTGTATTATAATAAATTTAATAATCCTGCTTGTAGATGTCTACTTGTATCCCTTTATTTAGAAAAAAATTCAACCATTATTTGATACATTTTCATTGAAAAATCCTAAATTCAATTTTCAATTTAGGAGCACATGCGCTCACTGGGAAAAAAGCAAGCATCAAGCCAAGAATTAATAAGCTACAAAATAACAACTTGAAGTATCAAAATATTTATAAAAACTATAATAGAATCTCAATGACACTAAAATAACAGAAAACCAGATTAAACTGACCCTGAACTTCTGGAAATGACAGTTCATTCTTTTCGGTTAGAATCTTTCAAAAAGTTTAAATTTAAAAAGATTCTAAAACTGGAGTAATGTATCAGTCCAGTGGGCGGGGTCAGAGTGGAGGCGGGGCCTCGATCGAACTCACCACAGAGCTGTTGGCGTCCGGCAGGAACTGTCCGAACTCAGAGAGCAGATCTTCCTGGTTTTTAAAGAGTTGGGCCACCTCAGCGTAAACTTCCTGCTCGGTCAGGGCTGGGGTGTAACTCCCGCCCGCTTCTTTAGCATTACGCTGCTCCTTCTAATTAACGAAACAAACATATATGTAAGTGGATTGTGAATTATAATTCATTTGTGAAGTGTTTTCAGTTTTCTGCCCGACCTGGTACTTGTGCAGGATCTCGAGGAAGGATTTGTAGATGTTAGGCTGGCCCTGGAAGCGGTTCTTAATCTTGTTGACGTAGCTGATGGCGTGGTTGAACTCCACGGGCTGGTTGTTCTGCAGCGGTGGGGCGGTGGGCATGTTGTTGATGGGGGTGTGGGGCTGCAGTGGGGGCGAACGCGGGGACGCATACGGAGGGATGGACGGATTGGGATGACTGCTCGGAGTCAGAACTGGAGACTGCAGTTGCTGTACAGAGAGAGAGAGAGAGAGATGGAAAAATATCAGTGATCCTGATCGGGACTAAACCAAGGTATATGCAGAGCTTTTAAAATCATATCTAAGACCTCCACAAATAAAATATTACTGTATAATCATATAAAACAAACCCGTAACACTGAAACTGGTTAACCCCAAAAAAAATTAGGCCTAATGTGAAACTTTTAATTACAAAAAGCCTGGAATCTGTGGGACTCTTATTTTGAAATGTCATTGCTTACTTTAGCACTACTTCCAGCTGATCATTCAAATGAATGAGGGAGATAAAATATTCACCATCTACAACACATTACAATATAAAAGCCAAAAAGTAAACTTATACTCAAAATTCATATATAGTCATAATTCATCTACAGTAATTGCTTGGCATAAATGCACAGTATTCACTGACTGTGAACTTCTCTGAAAACGTGAGCCTGAAGAACTTATATGAGAATGTGTTTTTGAATTTCGCTTAATGTGATCTTTTTTTGACTTTGGATGCACATCCTTTTTGAGTTTGGATGTAATTACATTTAATTTTTTTAAATTATCGCTTTTTGATTTTTTATCATTTTTAAATTTAATTTTATTTAAGACATTTGAAACTTTAAATGTATGCATGCCTGATGAAATTTAAGATTTTTAAGGACCCACAGGGACCTTTTAAACATTAACCCTGCAAAGTACCTTGCTTTTGGGTGTGGGTTGGGCGGGAGGTGTGGATGCCAGGCTGGGAGGGTTTGCGGGGATCTGGTTCTGGAGCTGTGGCGGAGGCGGCGGCGGCGGTGGTCTGGTGGGGATGTTCTGCACGGAGATGCCGTGAGGTGTGATGTGGTGGATCTGACCAGGTGTAGTCACATTAACCAGGTCATTGGTCTGAACTTCAATCTTGTATCCCGGCGGAAGAAACGTGTTAAACCCCATAATGAGATCAGGGTGACCCTTAAAGAGCTGCGACACCCTGCTGATTACGCCCGGTGTGTCAATGCTGCAGAAAGAGAAAGACACCCTGCTGATTACGCCCGGTGTGTCAATGCTGCAGAAAGAGAAAAAGAGAGATTTGATAAATTAAAAAAATGCATGGTTTTTTCAGCAAGGGCGCATTAACAGTAAAGATATTTAAAGCATATAAATTAGAATCGTGATGTTTCACATGTGAATAAACTCACCACTGAGATTTAAACTCTTTCATGATATCCAAGAAATCATTGTAGACGTGTGGTTGATTGCCAAACTGTAGCTTCACCTGGTCCAGGTAAGACAGGGCATCCTCCACCTGCAGGAAGGAAAACCACAATCAGTTTATCTCACGCACACAGCTGCTATTGCAAGACCGCATTGGTTTGACTCCCAAACAACCCAAACTCAAAATCCCGTCCCACCTTGAGTCTCTGGAACTGCTGCTGCCCCTGTGCAGATGCGGAGGGGGTGGGCGGGTGACTGTGGCCCTGCACCGGCGCAGGACCGTGGGCCTGGACCGCTGCCGGACCATGATGGTGAGCACCACTGTGGGCCGCCGCTGGACTGGGTGTGTGACCGTGACCACTTGAGCTTTGGGCCACTGTGGACACCTAATATCAGAAACAGTGCAAAGATCTCAGCTATGCAGAGCCGAATGAATGAAAAAAACTAAGACGGTTCTCAAATAATCTTCTTTTATGTTCCACAGTTTATGTTAGGCCGTTGAAGCCTAAACGTTTGTGTGTAATAAATTTATTATTGAATCAAATCAAATATTTATTTCTAAAGCTACTATTTGTAAGGTCTACTTAATACTTACTCATTTAACACAAAAATAGCTTTAAATAATCTTTTGGGGGCATTTTCACAGACAAATGTAATTTGCGATTAAATTAATCAATTGACATGAAACAATATAAAGACGGTATTTTTTTATTATTTGGGGGGTTTTTTGTTTGTGTGTTTTTGTATAATTGATTGCAATTTTTCTGATCTATTTGGTTGATTGTTCTTTTCCCCTAATATTTAAACATTGACTATTGCCAATCAACATTACAGTATAATTGAGAGCTATCAATTATAAGATTTATTAGACTTTTAAAAAATAACAACTTCTGATTTAAGTGAACTTAACACAATCTTCACATAAACCCATTATTTACCTGTGCCCTTCAGCAAGTAGGAAACATAGAGAAATTGAATAAAGTTATCAAACACTGAATAATAAATTAAATATAGATTAATCCTTAAAGCTACAATATATGAAATATATTATATATATTTATACATATTATATAGAATTTCAAATTCATCTTCAGAACAAGATTATATATTTTATTAAAACAGATATAAATGCAAATGTATATAATTTATATAAATGTAATTTAATGTAAAAAACAATAACCTTATTTTATATCAGTTAATGCTACACTACTCATTTTCATTTAGTTGTACTAAACTGTAGTACTTTAGCAGTACTTAACAGAACTAAAATAACTAAAACTGAAATAAACACTAATAAAAATTATATAGACACTTTTTAAAAGCACTACAAGTACAACAAAAACAGGAAAAAACTATAATAGCATGGCAATGATCCTAAAATATCATTTTGGCCTCTGGAGATTCTGGAGTCACTCTGGATTAAACTGATGCATGTGTGAACACATTCCTTGGAGCTATAATGCATCACAATGCATGGTGTGTGTCCGCACCTGGTATGCCTGGGGAACCGGGTACTGTATCCCGGGAGTAGGCTGCATGGCATCAGCCACAGCCTCGAATACGGCAGGCGCTGGGGCAAGAACCCTGTGCTGGAAGCCCTCGGCGCTGCCAGGAAGCCTGCGCTGTTGTGGGGTGAACACTGGCTCCTGATCCTCTAAACGCCTCCTCATGCTTTACTCATACTCAAGACGGAAACTAAGACCTGGAACAGACAAGACAAAGACAGAAACTTATTAAATAACATGATTTGGCTGTAGTCCAATCCATTACCAATAGTCTACTAATCTAGACTCTGACTATCTGATGAATAAAGACCACAGTAATGTATAATGTATATGCAAACGTGTATGATGTTTATATATACACGAGCAATAGAGTGCACATGTATATAAATGTGTATGATGTGTATATAAACGTACACGTAAATATGTATACGGTGCATATATATATACACACATGTGCATGGTGAGTGTATGTGTATATATAAATGCTTAGGTGTGTATATGGGTGTGTGTTCATGTGCGTGTGCGTGCGCGTCTCCTGCACATGCAGACAGTTAATGCTAACTTGCTAACCCGCGACTAAAAGTGGCGAAGTTTAGTCAGGAATTTCGCTTTTATCAAAGAAACTAAGAAAACTACAGGTCGGAAGTTTCAGTCTGACAGAAAACCAGCTTATTGAGAGGAAAAAAGTTCAGAAATACTGCATAAACCTGGTATTTTATACCTCTGAGACTCACCCGCCTCCGTTAGCTGCGCTTATAGTACACCGCGGCTGTTAAAATATCACCGAAATAATAAAACTCGCTCCGAAAACACCGATAAAACACATTAAAACGGAGTTTAAAATCAACTAAGATTCCTGTTGAAAACAAGCGCTGAGGAGGGGGCGGGGCTAACACAGGCTTTGCAAATCGTCTCCGCCCACTTGGTCTCTGATTGGCTCTTTGCTCAAGAGACGACATTGGGTTGTATTTTTATTGATGTTCTCAACTGTCACTCAAACAAGTATTAACATTGTTGGGGGGGGGGGGGTTGAGCACAGACCCTCTACTTTTTCACACACACACACACACACACACACACACACACACACACACACACACACACACACACACACACACACACACACACACACGAAACTACGACTGGCTTTGAGAAGCACGTACGCTAAAACACTTTTTAGACTGGAGAGCGAGTAGCGATCTGGCCGGACTTAATCTCACTCTTTGTGATTTTCCTAATAAAGTTGCGGCATTATGCCTGCTCTGAACGCTTTCAGCTACTTCCTCAACTTCCTGCTTGAGGTTACGTCATTCTTTACGCCCCCTCAGAGCAGCTGGCCAATCAGACTGAGGGATTTCATTAAATAACCGCCTCTTATAGAATTCCGGACTCCGATTGGCCAGACGCTCTGACTACGCGTAGACCATGACGTAAGCCCACAGGGGCGTTTAAGCGGAGGAATCGTTGATTCTAATTGGTCGGGTGTTCAGAGAAGGCGTTATGTATGACGTGAGGCTCATATTGCCATGCTCCGCCCACGAGAGGCGGGGCTTAAGCCAGTGCCCGGGATTCCTCGCCCCGTCCGCAGTCAGTCAGAGCCGAGGCTCGCTAATGCGTGTTTGTGTACAGCGTTTCGCTTAAAATACGGACAAAACCCAACACAACACGAACCAAAACAGCTGAAACTTACAGAGTGAACAAGTTCGGACTGATTTTGACGCAAAGCGCTCAAATATTCCGCACGTTCGCGAGCGCTAAAACACGACACCGAACAAAAGGTCCGCGTATAAACACCCTCAAACGTTCATTACGGACACATTTCATGATCTCGTGACTTCTAGATCAAACGAGCACACACGAACCTGACACCACAACCACACACGCCTCTATCATGACATGTTGTCCTTTAGTAATCAGACCCAAAGTCAAAATGGGAACTAAAAATCTGATCGCGTGAACACGGACTCGCTGTGTGTTCACACGAAGACCTGAAATGATGGATGCGATCACACATTACAGCACGAACACGCCAGCGGGTCTAATATTCTTTGTTTACTGGGAGACTGAAGGGGAAAATGTCTAACCGTGTTTGAGCACCTCTCCCCCCTCCTCTCAACACCAGACAGAGCTACAGATCTGCCTTCAGATCAAAAACAAGTTAGAAAAGCCCTCGGGAAAGCATCGGACACACACAGATGGGTTCGTGTCTCATAACACAGAGATACACGTTTCTTTACTGCTTCAGTTGGCCAAAGCTTTGCCCCTTTTTCTCCCCTAAATGTGCCATGATCGAACGAACAGCCCGATTAATGCACTAAAATCTCCCGAACGACCAGCCCTCTCCAGAAAGCACTCAAACACCGACAGAAACGTGTATTCGATTAAAAGAGGACAACATAAATTTGTTTTCTTTCGCCCAGCTGCTACATACCTGCGAAAAAGAGCCTCGCACTCCGGATTCGTGTTTGGAACAAATAGTTGGGAACGCCCCCCTCTCCTCCCATTGGTCTACGTGACCACATGCGTCATCCGGATTTGAATACGACGCGCCAAATGGATATACCCCATAGACTGTGCTGTAGATACATAGATGTAACGGAGTATAGAAGACCTGTATAAGTTCTTTGGATGTACTCAGCACATCTGTAGTACTCCACTAGATGTTTTTCTTTGTAATTTGGATTATTGAGTTAGAACACGCCTCTTATCGAAAGGCAGTACAGCGAGGGATGCTTAAAATGATTGACAGGTAAAGAGTGTTTCTGATTGGCTGAATAAGTGCGGGCCACTCCCCTTGCTCAGTTTTTTTTTTTTCCATTCTACCATTTTATGCGCGGTATTAGAGGTTAAAAATAACTCAAAAGTACTGTTCACAAACTTCTGTTGTTGTTTTATGTACAAAAATGATGTTATACTAAATAAAGGTTAGTATTAATATTAATAAAGTCTTAAAAACTGATACATTGGTGAGAGAAAAAAAAGCAGGCAGAACATATATTCTTCTTTAAGTGTTTTTCACACATTTGCAAAACTTTGCCTAAAACCCCCTAAAATCATTAGATGAATAACTATTCGTTTTTTAAAATACACCTGTTAGAAATCACTACAGGTGCTTTTATGTAGTTGTGAAGGGTTTAATTAAAACACTCAGTCAATCCATTTAATAAACTTTATTAATTTGAATTAAGGTTTTGATTTGGTTTTGCTCAAGTGATATTGCAGTTTGAACAGCTCGGTTTTGAGTTCGAGATGGACCCCAAGACAGCCGAAACCTGTACAAGTCTTTTCACATGAATGTTAAACTCAGTTCAAACATACAGAAAGAATAAGGCAGAGCGAAGCACTTCATCACTAAAAGAACCGCTGTGAACTTATTCAGAATCACAAGCTGGACATTACAGGTTAGTTTTTCCACTGATATAAGAAACAGGAAGAAGTAAAAGAAAATTGGATATAAAATAAAATATAATTTACGTATATATATATTTGGGAGTAATAAGTGAAAACAAAGTGTGAGTATGATAGAAAAATAGCATTGGTCTGCAGATCCTGGAATCACTGGGAGTGTGTACAGATGCTTCACTACAAGGAAATTCAATATGAATCCAGTAGCAAAGACTCTTTCAACCCACAACAAATAGAAAGCGTTTCTAAATGCACTTTACAGGAGCGTTTAGATATTTTAAACAGGTTTTTAGTACAATATTAACAGATAGAATTATTAGAAGTGTAAATGAATCAATGTAGCCATCTCACATTTACACCACACTAAAAAAAAAAGACTATATCAGTTGCGTAATTGTTGAGTTATAGAGGTTTACTGATCCACACAGTTGATGTGAGAAGACTTTTCCTCATCCTGGCTGTCTCTAAACCATCATCTTCAGATGCAATCGCATAAAATGGCCTACAAACTACAGAGAGTTTCCTGATATAGAATACAAGCAGAATTTTGACAAGAAATCTGCATGCAATTCCAGCAAACACATAAAAATCTTGAGTGTGCAATGACTGCATCCCATGGGTCAGGCACGAGTATAAAACTCACCGTCAAGTCATTTCAAACATGTATGACTTCCTTTTTTGCGTGAAACACAAAAGGAGCAGAATGACATTCGGCTGTTATACAGAAAAAAGCAAGTAAAATGGATTTGAAATGACATGAGGGTGAGTAAATAAAGACAGAATTGACATTTTTGGGCAAATTAAACACATGGATGGATTGTTGGTCTGAGGAATAAAAAGACCTACAGCATGACAAATGACTCTAAATTCTAGAAATTGTATGTTCGTTTGTCCTGAAACCCATCTGAGCGCAGCTGATTTGAAGCTTCATGTGAAATATGAATTTTCACAGAATAAACTGCACTAAATGCAGCACAACATTACACAGACTAAACTACAGCAGGATCACTGAACATTTAGACACCACCTTCATACGGAGTCATTTATGGTTACTATTTATGCTGCCCGTCTTTTAATAACAACAGATTAATCAAAAACCCAGTGATTTCGATTGGGAATTATCCTGTCTAAGAGTCGCCGATCAATCAAGAACAAGCCTCGTCTTTTGATTGGATGAGAGCAGGCCTTGCCTCTTCCTGATTGGTTCAGATTAGACCTTTTTGGTCTCTGATTGGCTACGAGTGGGCCCTGCTGCTCACTGATTGGTTGAAAGCAGGCCCCGTCTCTGGGCGTGCTCGAGGATGGCGGTGTGGCAGAAATAGTACTGCTCGGGTGTTTGGATGCTGAAGGCACGCTGCGCTCTCATGCGTCGAACTGTCTGGCAAACGTTAAGAGTCCCGACGTCCTGCAGCTGGGACAGACAGATATCCAGCGCACAAAAAGTACCTGTGGGTAGAGGAAGTCAGTCTGATTATCCATTAAAGGGACAGTCCACTCAAAAATGAAAGTTCTGAGATCCTTCTCTAACCCTAGTGTTGTTTCAAACCTGTATGACTTTCTTCACTCAGTGTAACATGAAGGAAGATATTTTGTCTTCTTTGTCCAAATAATAGAAGTCAATAGGGACCGAGACTATTTAGTTACCAACATTCTTCAAAATTTCTTCATTTACCAAACCTGTATAACTTCCTTTCTTTCGTTGCGACATGAAAGAAGATATTTTGGAGAATGTTCATTAATTAAATAGTTTTGGTTCCCATTGATTTCCATTGCATTTTTGTCCACACAGTGGAAGTCAATGTAGGGTGACCATACGGGCCATTTTTACACGACGCGTCCTTGCCAGGATTTCTATATTGCCTAAAATATCTAGGTTCTGGCTGTTTGCACTGTGCAGATCGATCGCTGAATGACATTCGTGAGAGCTATAGAGAGCAGAGCAGACGGCTCCTTATGCATTCGAATCGCTCTCACAGTACTTTGGTGTCATACAATGATCAGTGCATGTTATTGGTCAAACTACTATGGATGTTTTAGGCAATATAAAAATCCCTGCAAGGGCGTATCCCATATAAATGGCACAAACGGCCACCCTAAGTCAATGGGAAGGAACCTAAACTGTTTGGTGACCAATATTCCAACTTTTTTCTTCAAAATATCTCCTTTTATATTCATTTACTAAACCTGTATGACTTTCTTTCTTCTGTGGAACATGAAAGAAGATATTTTAGAGAAAGTAGGTAACTACATAGTTTGGGTTCCCATTGATTTCCATTGTTTTTTGGTTGTTAATATGATGGTAGTGGGTGGGAAAAATGTTTGTTTGGTAATTTAATATAATTATTCTATTATATATTATCTAATGTTCATTTAATAAATCTGTATGACCTTCTTCTGTGGAAAAAGAAAAGACATTTTGAATAAATTATTTTGGTTCCCATTGACTTCCATTATATTTTGGTAACTGTTTGATTACCAACAATATCTTTCATGTTCCACAAAAGAAAGTCAGTCATACAAGTTTAGCAAATGATGAAAGAATTTTCCTTTTTGGCTGGAACTTTAAAGCAGCTCATTAATATGTAGATTTGTTTTTGTGGTGTGTTTAATTACTGACCGGTCCGGCCGATGCCAGCGCTGCAGTGGACCACCATGGGCGGGCCGAGCGGATGACCCCTCCACTGTGAGCCGAACGCCTGGACCGCCCACTGCTGCTGGTGCTTCACGGCACCCAGGAAGTCAATCAGAGACAGCGCGGAGGACGGGACCCCGTAATCAGGCCAGCTGAGGAACTGGAAATGAGTCACCTGTCTCTGTTCGAATGTCTGGGAAAAAACAGCAGAAGTTCAGACAAAGATCCATTTTACTTTTCTTCAAAGTCAGATATACAGAACCACAATATAATTAGTGCCAGAGCAAAGGAAGTTATATTTTAGTTCTGAGTTGGCAGTCTAAATCGAAATCTATCTATCTATAATTATATTGCAACTTATTACTATGCAGTGTTATATTGGTGCATATTAACAAGTATTTTAAGTTTTTGTTATTGTTGTTCTTGTTGTCATTTAGTGAAAAACAGTGGATTAAATAACTTGAAATTATGTAACTAGATGTTTATTGTATTTTTATATTTTGAAACCACAATGCAACAAAATAATATTCATAAAATTATGCTTAAAAGTGGTTTTAGACAGAGCTCAAAAACCATCAAGTATTTCAATGCTACGAAATATTAAAATATAATTTTCTAGTGATATTACTCAGCAATACTACAGCCACATTAAGTGGTGAGATTGAAATCATTATATTAATCATATATGAAACCGTAATTAGTGACTAGTGAAAACTGGTATATGTGTGGTACCTCAGTGTTGTGCAGCTCAAGTGTGGTTTGGTTGTAATGTGCTTGTTTATCCACTCTGTGATTGACCACAGCGATGTGCCCGTACACCTCCTGACCGCCCTCCTCCTTGGGCCAGTATTGTCCACACTTCCTCCGGCCCCCCTCGTCTGTCCTGCGCACACACACAGATCTCTCAGCAGCAGTCTTCGTAATCTACCGTGACAGCGTCCATATGCCACAGCTCTAATCTGATCTCAGAACAGATCAGCTCTACAGAATAACTTTTGGTGGCTCAGTGGCTCAAATCTGATTCGCTGACTTCTACATATTTCTAGGAGTCAGGCTTCATTTGATCAGCCCAATAAGAAACAAAGTTGTATTAATGTTCCCTGGCTGCTACAATGAGAACTTCTGAGAACAAAGTTTGTGCCACTGAATCTCAAAAAAATTTAGTAGCAAGCATGAGCGCAACTGTACATCATATTCTACTCTCTGGTTAAATGTGATTTATGTGAACCATCACATAAGATGACCAAATAGCGTCTGGCCACTTTATATACGTTGGTCAGAAAACCTCTTCCTATCTAGGTGGGTGGATTTTGGCCTGGATAAGTGGCAATTTGGACTAGACATTCTTGTGATAGTAAAACGTCTAGCTATGGAGGACTACACATCATTTCCTCTTTATTTGTTAACTAGACTCTCTGTGACATCTCACCTTGTTGTCATTACAATGACAAGCACACTTTGCTCCCAAACCATTCTCCAGAAATCTCCGTAGGTTTTCTCCAATGGACCTGTTAAGAAACAGACGCATCAGTTCCAGTGCAGGTTAAGAATCATAATCCTAAATATGATGGGTTATATAAATAGATGATTATTTATACCCTGAGTCCCAATATATGCATTTTTCTGTTTGTATCCATCCATGAAGCTGGCATTTATGTAGTCTGATCTCTGTGGAAAGAAAACATGATCAGTGTCCAAACAAGTTTTTTTTTTTTTTTTAAGAAATTAATATTTTTATTCAGCAAGGATGCATTAAATTGATCTAAAGTAACAGAAATATTTGTATATTGCAATAGATTTCTATTCAAAATATGCTGTTCTTTTGAACTTTGTTCATTATAGAAGCTTGAAAAAAAGTATGGTGTCTACAGAAATATAGAGCAGCACAACTGTTGTCAACATTGATTGTAATAATAAATGTTTCTTGAGCAGCAAATCAGTATATTAGAATAATTTCTGAAGGATCATGTGACACTGAAGACTGGAGTAATGATGCTGAAAATTCAGCTTTGCATTTATGAAATAAATGCAGCCTTGTTGAGGATCTTTCAAAAACCCCAATTTTGAATGGCAGTGCTGATCAGTCTAAAGATGGGCAAAACAGAGTAACATCAGACAGCAAGAACCTCGTTTCTCCTCGCTTTGAGTCGCACACGAGTCTGATCGAGACACAGCACGTCGCCATAACGATTCCGCTCCTGGTTGTGAACAGCCCTGCAGAAGTTCAAAGACAACATGAAATCAAACTCTGTTTTACTCTAAAACACCTCACATTATTAAGTCCATACTCACAGAGCACAGGTGAAAGTCCCAGGTGGCTGTTCTCTGCGAAGCTCCTCATACTCCAGGTAGATCCCGCTGCGCTGGGCTCGGTTCAGGTGGGCCATGAGCTCAGCCAGACCCATGGCCTCAGGTCCCGGGACGTGTATGGACGTGTTCTCCAGAGGAATACCCACCAGCTCGTCCACAGGGTCCACGCGTCCGTTCTGCTCGGACAGCAGCTGCAGGTTCCAGCTGTGCACGTCCAGAGACAAACAGCCACCCAGGTGCTCAGGTAAACAGTCTCTGGGCAGATGTTGTCGCAGGTCGGACATCTTCACCATTTGAACCTGAGAACAGGTTGTTTAGAAATAATGAAACTGTCAGTAGCCATGTTTCCATCCAAAGATGCAAATTTAACTTGTACGCAAAACTGGAATATCGCATAAAAAAATTGCGAATTAAGCACTAGGGCTGGCAAAATGGCTGAAAAACTGAATTCAGATTTTGTATTTAAATATGATCACTATTCGAATTATATTCAAATTTAAAAGGCATAATTTCAATAAGGGGGAAAAAAGCTTTTGGCTTCTCTCCTGAGGCCACAAGAGGGCGCATCGAGCAAGATATTACTGATGCACATTTATTCTAAGCAATAAAATAACTCAACTATCTTTAAAAAAAAGTGCATAATGTTTAAAGTAATGTCTATAAACCATATATAATTAATTAAGTAGCTTAAAAAATTAGAAACAAAACAGCATCATGTATGAATGTATGTATAAAACCGCCATAAAGTCGCGAGACATGTTTTTTTAAAAGTTGAACTTACATTAATTTTACATGGCTTTCTAAACATGCCGCTCTCTTGTACGAGACGCGAGTGCAGCGGTGATAGATGTCCCTCTAGAAAATGCAATTAATATGCATTCTGTGTAAATAGCTTGGATTCAGTTTTGACGTAAACCGAATCGTCTCCGCAATAATGTTCGCTTTTTCCATAATATTTTGAATGAACAATGTAGCAGTGCCGCATCCAGTGGGTTTAACCGGATAGGCTAAAAACAAAGAACAAAATCGTCACTTCCTGATTAACTTGTGCTAAGTTATCATTAATTTATACTTTTTTTAAAGAAGTGATTATTTATTATGGATTTTTTGTTTTATATGAGTTGGGAGTTTATGTATTAATTTTTTGTGTGGTATTGGTTACTTGTTTTTGGGTGCGGAGTTTTGGGAGTTTTTGAGGTTTTTGTTTAGTTATAATAAGAATTATAATGAAGCAATTTGACGAGACTTTGCTCAAGCATTTTAGAATGACAAAACTAGCATTTCAGATGCTGTGCAATGAGATTGGTCCGTTGGTTGGTCCAGTTTTATTTTATCAGTCCCATCGCAAAGTCACGTCTTTTTTGATGCGCATTAAGAAATTTATTCTGTGTTTCCATCATAGTTTATGCAATTTTTTTCTTATCAGATAAAAAGTTTATCGCATTTTTAGAATTTATGCGCATCTGGGCATTTCCATTCATCATTTTTTAATGCGATAATCCAAAATACACATAAAAATAGGTGGATGAAAACAGCTAATGTGGCCAAAAATGATGAGAAAATAGGTTACACACATAGACCAGAGACAACCAGGTCAGCTTAAGGTGGTCAAGTTTGCCAACCAGTCCCTAGCAGCTTAACCAGAGTGTTTTACCAGCTCTAACCTGGTTAACCAAGATGGTTTATCAGGGCCAACCTCTGCTGGTTTAGATTTAAATCAGCTATCGCCATATATGTGTGTATACCAACCCGTTCTCTGAGCTTCTCCTTCAGTAACAGACTCAAAAGGTTATACGGGACCCTGAACCACACAGGAGCTCCAACGATAAGCACTTTCTTCAGCCGTGCTGGGAACGCACCCTGCAACCAACAAGCAACTGGTTGGAGAGATTTTTCTGATTTATCTCTGACATCTAAACCCCACAAAACCCCATGAACTCTCAGACACAGGAAAACTGCACACAGATGAATCACAAATCTCACCTTGAGCAAATTGAGGATCTTTTTGCTGAGGTCCAGTTCAAAGTTTGTGTAGTTGGATCCAGCCATGTCATAAATGAAGACCAGTCCATTTCTCTGGGTCTCAAAACTACAGGAAAGAAAGAGAAAATGAGTCGTTTTCTGAAGTCAAAAATCACACAATGGTCAAAAGTTTGGAATAATTAAGATTTTTATTTGTTTTTGGAAGAAATCTCTTATGCTCACCAAGGCTGCATTTATTTGATCAAAGATACAGTAAAAAAATAAATATTGTTACATTTTATTTCAGTTTAAAATAACCGTTTTCTATTTTATTATTTATTTACAATGTAATTTATTCCTGTGATGTAAAGCTGAATTTTAAGCATCTTTACGCCAGTCTTCAGTGTCACATGATCCTTCAGAAATCATTCTGAACATTTCTGATTATCATCAATGTTTAAAACATGTTTGTGCTCTTTGATGAATAAAAAGTTAAAATAAAAGTTTAATATGAACAAACATATTGAGCCCAGATTTTTGAAAGGTAGTGTATATTGGTTACCTCTCCACAGCTCGGTCCAGCAGGTAGAACAGGGCCTGAAGAACCACGTGGTTTCCTGTTTTGCTGGGATGGTGCAGTTTAGCCGTGTAGAGGGCGATGGATGCGCCAGACGGGTCCCGGACACCCTGATACCAGAACACAATGTAAAGCAACTCTCATTTTTTAATGTTTACATTAATGTTTAGTCATCTCAGCTCTTTAGAATACTAGTGTACTACTTTGTACTGCATACTAAACGTTGAAACAGGA
>NC_056621.1:6369206-6371706 GCF_018340385.1 Cyprinus carpio
CTGCAGAATTCACCTCCATGAACTGTGCTGTTTCACAGGCCGTGGTTTAATCTCCACAAAGTTCCTGCTCGTGGCCTGCCACTGAACTCTGAACATCATGCATTTTAAATGGTCTTTATTCGTTTTGAGCAATGAAGCTGCCCGCGCTTCTAAACAAAAATCCTGAATTTTGTGAGTTCTTTGGTTTCCAAGCATGCACTACACATCTGAGGTCTTCCCCATAGCATCTCAATGACTTTCAGCTTTGCACCTTAAGAGGACTGGGGCAATTATTTATATACAGGTGCGTCTCAATAAATTAGAATGTTGTGGAAAAGTTCATTTATTTAAGTAATTCAACTCAAATTGTGAAACTTGTGTTTTAAATAAATTCAATGCACACAGACTGAAGAAGTTTTTGGTTCTTTTAATTGTGATGATTTTGGCTCACATTTAACAAAAACCCACCAATTCACTATCTCAACACATTAGAATATGGTGACATGCCAATCAACTAATCAACTCAAAAAACACCTGCAAAGGTTTCCTGAGCCTTCAAGATGGTCTTTCAGTTTGGTTCACTAGCTACACAATCATGAGGAAGACTGCTGATCTGACAGCTGTCCAGAAGACAATCATTGACACCCTTCACAAGGAGGGTAAGCCACAAACATTCATTGCCAAAGAAGCTGGCTGTTCACAGAGTGCTGAATCCAAGCATGTTAACAGAAAGTTGAGTGGAAGGAAAAAAGTGTGGAAGAAAAAAAATCCACAACCAACCGAGAGAACCCGCAGCCTTATGAGGATTGTCAAGCAAAATCTATTCAAGAATTTGAGTGAACGTCACAAGCAATGGACTGAGGCTGGGATCAAGACATCAAGAGCCACCACACACAGACGTGTCAGCTTAATTTGGCTACAGTTGTCATATTCCTCTTGTTAAGCCACTTCTGAACCACAGACAACGTCAGAGGCGTCTTACCTGGGCTAAGGAGAAGAAGAAGAACTAGACTGGTGCCCAGTGGTCCAAATTCTTCTTTTCAGATGAGAGCAAGTTTTGTATTTCATTTGGAAACCAAAGTCCTAGAGTCTGGAGGACGGGTGGAGAAGCTCATAGCACAAGTTGCTTGAAGTCCAGTGTTAAGCTGGTGTTGGTCCATTGTGTTTTTTGAAAACCAAAGTCATTGTACTGTTAACCAAGAAATTTTGGAGCACTTCATGCTTCCTTCTGCTGACCAGCTTTTTGAAGATGCTGATTTCATTTTCCAGCAGGATTTGGCACCTGCCCACACTGCTAAAAGCACCAAAAGTTGGTTAAATGACCATGGTGTTGGTGTGCTTTACTGGCCAGCAAACTCACCAGACCTGAACCCCATAAATAATCTATGGGGTATTGTCAAGAGGAAAATGAGAAACAAGAGACCACAAATGCAGCTGAAGGCCACTGTCAAAGAAACCTGGGCTTCCATACCACCTCAGCAGTGCCACAAACTGATCACCTCCATTCCACGCCGAATTGAGGCAGTAATTAAAGCAAAAAGACTTAAGCCTGTGTTATACTTTCCGCATGAGCAATCCGGACGTGTACATGGACACCGCGGAAGCAGACTTCTTCCATTATACTTCCGAACGCATATGCTGATGGTCCGCTCTGCAACAAACATGTGAACAAACAATTGCCCAGAATTATTGCACATCTGGCTGTCTTTATATTCTTTTACTGATGGATTGCACAGGTTCGAGTAGCAATGGGCTTCTTCACACTGCCTGCACATGTGCAATTGTGCTTTTGAAGCCTACTGACTGCGTGCACTTGTCCGTGCGGTCATAAAATAATGGGAGGCATGCGGTCGTCTGCTCAGAGCCTCTGTGCACACTCTCTGATGAAGATTTATTACGTCACGTGCACCATAGCCATCACTAGCAGACTCGCGGACACGGAAAGTATAACAGAGGCTTTAAACTACTTCAGTCTGTGTGCATTGAATTTATTTAATACACAAGTTTCACAATTTGAGTTGAATTACTGAAATAAATGAACTTTTCCACAACATTCTAATTTATTGAGATGCACCTGTACACACACACACACACATACAGTAATCTTGTCTTGTGGAATATATGTGAATATAAATATAAAATAAATATATATATTTGTGTCATCATCAAAAATATATATTTTTAATTGTTTTTAATTTTTTTTTTATATCTAGTACTGCCCTGAAATACAACAACAAATATTTTAAAATATTATTATTATTATATAAAACATATACATTTTTTTAAAAAATGTATTAGACAGGAAAATTTATAATAAATATACTTAAAATAAATCAATTAATATATATATATATATATATATATATATATATATATATATATATATATATATATATAAAAATCTATTTTATATCTACTATGAAAAGACAAAATATAGTATGCATGTATTTATTTATTTACTGACTATCTTTTAAGGGCAGTACTCTCTCTCTCTTTATCTCTCTCGCTCTTAAATATATAC
>NC_056621.1:6374206-6379206 GCF_018340385.1 Cyprinus carpio
TTTTAATCTGTGTTTAGTACAGAACTGCTCTCCCACCGACCTGCTTCATTAACACACATCAGAAACACGTGTACATGCGTGTGTATGCGATGAAATATTAAAGGTGTTTCTGAGTGTTTCATGCTCAGATTCAAGGAATATTTCATCCAAAAATGTAAATGCTGGCATTATTTACTCACTCTAATGTTATCCCAAACACATCTGACTTTCTTTTGAGTAAAACAAAAGCTGAATTTTTTTAGGAAACAAATCATCTTGATCAGTGTTTTTAATATAATTCACCTAAATTTTTTTTAGATAAATTAAGAAAAAAAAACATTTAACTTATTTAAAAAATAACACAAATAAGTAAATGAAGAAAAATGTGCATAAAGGGTAATAAAAAGTATAAAGTATAATAAAAAAAGAATTACAAAAATATAAATTGGAGTGACTGAGACATTACTGAGAAAAAATATCTAACACTAAACAACATCAGAGATTTTATTAAATCTTTCGATAATACTCATTATAGTTTATACTGCTGTTTTCTCATTAAAAATTATGTCACTTCCTGGAGGATGACATCATTAAGGAAGTAGCTTTTGTTAGTGAGGACAGAGGATAGACCAATGAAATGATCAATTAAAACAATATTATTTAAAAAAAATAATAAAATAAGGAATAGTTTTGTATGTTAGAAGTCAGTACAATAAATGATAAACACATACATAATAATGTTTACATAATCCGTGTGTGTACTGTGTATATTTACAATGTGCATATAAATACACACATGCTTGCATACATTTAAGAAAAATGTTATATGAATATAAATACACACGTGTAAATATTTTCAAACAATATACTGTATGTGTGTGTAGTCATATATAAGCTACATAATAAATATACACAGTACACATACATATATTTTGTAAACAAAAACTTTTATTTTGGATGCGATTAATCGTTTTATATGATGTTTTTATAATGTCACGATACTGTTTATAATATGTTATGTACCCCACGGTAAACCGCTGTAAGGGGTTCTAGTCAACCGGACAGTGTCCCGGGGTTGCTTAGCAACAGAACCGCTGGAACAGAGAATCCGCGTTACCGGATTGTGACGGTGTTTCATACCTGCTCCTCCTCGGCGCTCAGGCGGCTGGCCATCCTCTGCTGTCCCGCTGGAGGGTCTTATTAGCGCTCACACAGCTGTTTAGATCGGACTGTAGAGATCAGACCGGGCTTTTTTAGGCCCGTTAGCAGCGATCAGGCTAACAGCAACAGCAGCAGCGCAAAACTCGCGCCGTTTTCCGCTCGAGAGGCCCGCCACTTCAGCACGGCGCGTTCATGATCCGGTCCCGGTTCGGTTGGATCTACACATATATATACACATATTAATTTTTTTACACACATACACTAATGGTGCTCCAGCGGAGCTTCGGTCCGCCCGCCTGTGTGACGAAGGGAGAAATTCATCACGGTGCTCCGTCGAAACTCGTCGAAGGCCGGTTCGTTTGTTTGAAGGTATGATATTATATTAAACGATCGGCTCCGCGTCATCCGGGAGCTTTTAGACGCTTTAACGCGAGAAGGCGAGTGGAGATCAGACGCTCCTGAAAAGCAGCAGCAGTGAAAGATGAAAGATGACGCTCCCTCTGCTGCCCACAATGAAGAACTGCAAACGACGCTCCTCCTCTCCATTCATAAAAACCTACAGGAGTCCGAGTCATTTCAGCGAATCGGTTCGTTCGGACGGCTCCGTTCCAGCGAACTTCAAAAACGGAATCTTTTTTTTGTATTTTTTACATTTATGTTTTAAGTATTTAGATGAGTTCCAAAGCGACAAATGATGACAATAGAAGCAATCAAAGCCAACAAAAGAGCAATGATATGCAAGATATATATATATATATATAAAACAAAAAGGCTAATCAGGACTTGTATGTTGCATTTGCATGTTTCCAAATCATGATGATTTCAAATATTTAAGAATGATTCATTTGCGAATCAGACTTCGTTCACACACACACAAACACACACACACACACACACACACACACATGCATGTACGTTTGTTTCTGTGAATTCTGGGGACTTTCCATAGACTTATATTACTTTTATATTGACTAAATAATATTTTCTATCCCCTTACCCTAAACCTACCCCTTACAGAAAACCTGTTTCCATTTTTACACTTTCAGATAAACATCATTTACTATTTTAATTTTTTTCCCATCCTGGGGACCGCAATGTCAAAAATTTAAGGTTTTACTATCCTTGTATGTACAGTGTTGAATAAACAAGCACACACGCGTATTTAGTTATGTAAATGATGACATATTCTAATGTTTTCATAACTAACTAAAAGTTAATACATAACCTCCCCATTTTAGTTTTTGTAGAATAACAGTTCAAAATAAGATAAATATATTAAACAATTTTTTTTTTTTAAATATATTGTTGTTTAGTAAAATGTGCATATATATAGATATATTGGGGACCTGCAAAATATAAAACATTTAGCTTATTTCTTAGGTCAGTTATGTTCTTAAACTACAGCTAAATATAGATCACGGCGATATTTGATGTCAGTATTTTTAACTGAAAGTTTCCATTCTGTACAGATATCACTGTGGGTGCAAGGGTGTAAAAATGTTACTGTTTAAACCTGACGCAAGAAAATCTGCCAAGAAACTGAGCCGATAAAACAACAAAGAGCTTCCTGTGGGCGGCTTTCCATGGGCTAGAATGACTGACAAGAGAGCATGCATGACATCAAGTGCTTTCACTTTCAGAGGAAATTCACACTCGCAGTGACCGGTCATAGCCCCAAACTAAACTATACACACAAAAACATCTCCAAGTCAGGCAAAACAGGATTTGAGAAGCTGCAAATCACACACGTCTCAGAAATTTAGAGAGCATTTTTGGCGCACTTTATGTTTTGAGTAGGCCTAGGCTGTTGACGCAGGTATTTTATTGATTGACAGGTCTTACTCAATGTCAGTCATCATGAGAGATGCAGGAAGTCTGATCTGGGCTGACAGGTGCTGTGAGTTCCTGGAAAGCAGCTACTGACTAATAACCAAACTCTCCGATTACGCTCAGGTTTTCTGCGGGAAGTGACCTAGTGGTTTCAAATCAACGAAAGCAGGCTCACTATAACCGCCTGCACATCTGTGTATGAGGTGTTTGACATTCAACCAGAAGAGATTTTGATGATGCCAGCCTTTCCTCAGCAAAGCTAAAAACTCAGTGCTGTTACAATGTTGCCAACAGAAATGAGACATTATTTTAGTAGTTATTGTTTTATGCATGTCTGTACATATCAAACATTTTTTATCTATTAACTATATTATAACTTATATAACTAATTATATTATTATTTTCTAATAATTGTAAAATATATACTATACTGTTGTTAGACTTTTTGAAAGTTTTTGAAAAAAGTCTCTTATGCTCACCAAGACTTCATTTATTTGAACAAAAACACAGTAAAAACAGTAATATTGTGAAATATTCTTATAAAATAATAAAATAACTGTTTTTATTTGAATATAGTTTAAAATGTAATTTATTCCTGTGATGCAAAGCTGAAGTTTCAGCATCACTACTCCAGTCTTCAGTGTCACATGATCCTTCAGAAATCATTCTAATATGATTTGCTGCTCAAGAAACATTTCTTAGTCAAAAACAGTTGTGCTGCTTAATATTTTGTGGAAACAGATTCATTTTTTTTTTTTATGATTCTTTGATGAGTGAAAAGTTCAAAAAGATATTTAAACATTTGTGAAAGTCACTTTTGATCAATTTAATGTATCCTTGCTTAATGAAAGATTAAAAATTTAATTTAAAAAAAATAATTAAAAAAATCGTTAATTTCTTAAAATAAATAAAATTTACTGACCCCAAACTTTCATCAATGTGGGTTTATAAGCAAAAAAATTTCAGACATTCAAAAATATTTTTAACAAAGAGATAAACAAAACAGACAGTAAAACTTTATTTGAAGTCATAACACAAATAAAAAAAAAACTATTCATAGGTTTCTTCACATGAGAATCTTAATCTCATCTTCTACAGAAAAGATAGAATTAAAAAGCTATATATAAAATCCAATGAAGATGCGTGACTAAACAGAGTGTTAACACAGCAGAGCAGGAGGGTCACTATCCTTTAAACCTATGTTTCCTAAAATAATATCTGCAAAAAAGCAGAATAGTTTAATTTTTGCAATTACAGTTACAGAAATGGCTCCATCTGAGTTACTTAGAACTGAATTGCAATTTTAAATATAGCAATTATAAAAACTCATAGACATCAGTGCTCTCCTGAAACGTGATCATCTTCGTGGTCATGCACAGACTTGAGAAAAGTGCTCTCTAAAACAGATCATGCAGAAGTCCTCAGACATCCATGCTCTCTTTCTGAGCGTTGTGAGACTTCTCCAGCTGCGTCTCTGGGGTGGACAGATGTTCCAGTTCATATCGGCCGTTTTGGTCGGCCGGACGAACTTCTGTAGAGGTTTTCTTGTGCTCCAGGATCTGCTGAAGCTGATGGCTGGCATAATCAGGCTTGCTGGTGAGGGGACACTGTGGCACCTCGATGCCCAAGATATCTGCCACCATATACGGTCTGAGCCAGCCGACCAACGGCGTGCTGCCAGGGGTGTAGTGGGTCTCCTTGTGGTAGAAAAGAAGCCCGTCCACCTAGAAGAGAGGAACACAGTGTGAGTTCATCTACTGCATGCCAGGGCTCAACAGTGCAGGAGTCTCACTCACATATGCAACCAAAAACAGATGTGCGAACTATAAAATGTATTTAGGAGCATGTGTGTAAATTAAAAAAAAAAGTCCCTAAAAAGTCTAAAATAGAAAGTTTCTGCATTTTTAAATAGGAAAATATGTAATACCATAAATATTTAGTGATGTCAAACGATTATTGTATCCAAAATAAAAGTTTTTGTTTACGTAATATATGTGTTTGTACTGTGTATATCTGTTACGTATATATAA
>NC_056621.1:6381706-6504206 GCF_018340385.1 Cyprinus carpio
TATATATATATATATATATATATATATATATTACACGTGTATATATATATATATATATATATATATATTTGTAAAATATATTTTAATAGTCAAATAATTTAAGTAGTATAGTTCAGAAGTCTAAGTTTAACTAAGAAGTATTAATTGGCTATTCAACAACAACTTCAATCACACACACACACACACACACACAGGTGCATCTCAAAAAATAAGAATTTCGTGAAAAAGTTCTTTTTTTTGTAACTTATTTCAAAAGTGAAACTTTCATATATTCTAGATTCATTACATGTAAAGTAAGACATTTCAAAAAATATTTTTTTGTAATTTTGATGATTAGAGCTCACAGCTCATGAAAGTCAAAAATCCACTATCTCAAAATATTAGAATATTTACATTTGAGTTTCATTAAATGACAATCCCTACGGTATAAATTCCGGGTATCTCTTGTTATTTGAAAGCACAATAATGGGAAGACTGATGACTTGGCAATGGTCCAGAAGGCAATCTTTGAAACACTCCACAAAGAGGGTAAGTCACAGAAGGTCATTACTGAGTCATCACAGAGTGCTGTATCAAAGCATATTAAATGCAAAGTTGACTGGAAGGAAGAGATTGGGTAGGAAAAGTTGCACAATCAACAGGGATGACCGCAAGCTTGAGAATACTGTCAAACAAAGTTGATTCAGACACTTGGGAGAGCTTCACAAGGAGTGGACTGAAGCTGGAGATAGAAAGGCAACAGTAACTCAAATAACCACTCGTTACAACCAAGGTATGCAGAATATCATCTCTGAACACACAACACGTCGAACCCTGAAGCAGATGGGCTACAGCAGCAGAAGACCACACCGGGTGCCGCTCCTGTCATCTAAGAACAGGAAACGGAGGCTACAATTCGCACAGGCTCACGAAAACTGGACAATAGAAGATTGGAAAAATGTTGCCTGGACTGATGAGTCTTGATTTCTGCTGCAACATTCAGATGGTAGGGTCAGATTTGGCGTGAAAACATGAAAGCATGGATCCATCCTGATTTGTATCTGCAGTTTAGGCTGCTGCTGGTGGTGAAATGGTGTGGGAGATATTTTGTATGCATACTTTTTTGTATTTGGTGCCAATTGTGCATTGTTTAAACACCACAGCCTACCTGAGTATTGTTGCTAACCATGTCCATCCCTTTATGACTACAGTGTACCCATCCTCTGATGGCTACTTCCAGTACCTCCACAATCACCAGATCTCAATCCAATAGAGCAGCTTTGGGATGTGGAGGAATGGGAGATACGCATCATGGATGTGCAGCCGAAAAATCTGCAGCACCTGCGCGATGCTATCATGTCAATATGAACCAAAATCTCTGAGGAATGTTTCCAACACCTTGTTGAATCTATGCCACAAAGAATTAAGGCAGTTCTGAAGGCAAAAGGGGGTCCAACCAGCAAGCAAGCACCTAGCAAGGTGTACCTAATAAAGTGGCCAGTGAGTGTGTGTGTGTGTGTGTGTGTGTGTATATATATATATATATGTGACTATCTTTGTCAATGTGTTTTCAGCACTGATTTAAGTGTAAAAGCAGTGGATTTTATCATCAAATACTACAAATACTAAGTTATATATGATTATGTAAGAATCACTTAGAATTTGTCAAAAGGCATAATACAGGTTATTTATAGTTTCTTAAACCAAAAACTTAAAAAATCATTTTTTAAACAACTATATCCGTCTATGTGTTTTTAAGCACCTGGTTGGCATAATGTTTCGGTAGCCTTTTCTTCTGCTCGATCTCCATCCCTTCTTCATCAGCGCTGTTCTCCAGCTGCCGCTGACTCTTCTTCTCTTCGTCCTCCTCCTCATCCTCGCTGTCAGCTCCGGTCCAGTCTCCATCAGCCAGCCGACGGGCGTGATTCACGTAGTTTAGCCTCTTTCTGCCAACAGAATGTATTCTATCAGTGTCACTGCATCAAAGGTGGTTGATAAATGTTCTCCGTGGTTGTGTAAGGTAAACTCACTCTTTCTGCAGTTCCAGGAACCTCCTGCGCCGTTCACTCTGCTCCAGAACGCTGTATTTGCTCTTGTACTGGGCCAGGCGTGGATGGGGCGCAGAAGTGCTGTTTGGTTCCCTGGATACAGAGAAGCTGGAGGAGAGAGCCTGGGTCAGAGCCTCCATGATGGACCTGTGACAACATACAGGGGTTCAAATCATTTATATGCCATGATAAGTGTATGTAGACCACTAAGATATTTTAAAAGCAGACAGAACTCATTCAAATCTCATATGGACAAACACAAAACAAACACCACGTACGGAAAAAGAGAGTAACAGCAAACACGTGATCACAATCCCATCAGAGCTGCTCTTAAAAACCTGTACTCGTGATGTTACAGAGTAGGCCTAATACAAACGGAATGGAAAACCAGGACAGCGAAAAACACAAACAGCTACTTCTGCAGAGAAACACGCGTTGAAACGCAATGGCGCGCTGCCGCTGACGTCATCACGCCTCGTCGCGGCCGACAAAAATTAACCGCCGAGTTTCACCGATTAGTGAAGAATTCATCTCAAAATCATTTTACGGTGGTTAAAGCTCGACGAATCACAAATTAAGATTCTGTTAAAAATGTAACGTACATACTGTAAAAATGCGCTGCATTAGTTCGTCTCCTTGCAAAACCTCAGTTCTGAAGCAAAATAGAAGCATTACAAAAAAGAGGAAATACAATATTTAGTGAGACCAGCGGTCCAGGTGTTGCCTATAATCAGTGTAAATAATATTCGTCATATTTTAACTCTTCACCGGGTGCTCTAACCGTTATTATGTATTCAGAATGAAACCAATGGCAACATCACGTGGTGTCTGTTCATTTTCTCAGCGCTGATCAGGATGGACCAATCACAGCTGTGGTTACGGTATAATAATTATTTTAAAAAGACTCCTGTGGCGGATTTCAAACTAATTGATATTAGTTAGTTCTAATTATTTTTATTATTATTTAAAATATTAATTTTAATGATTTATACGTTCTTGTGTACAAGATTTGCCTGAGATTTGAATGTGGCTGAATGGCAGAACAGTGCAGTGTTTGTCATCCAGTGGCAATAAGTCATTGTGCACTATCTAGTCGAGCTATTGTAGTAATTAAGATGCGTTTTCTGTGTTTTTAGAAACTGACAGCACTGTTTAACTCTTGCTACAGTTGTGTACTTGACCGCCGAGAGGCGCCAGTGACGCGACTGCAGCGCTCGCGCTAAACTGCGCTACTCTCATTGTTCAGTCGTCGCGTCATGGAAAGAGTTACTGCGTTTGTGCTCAAAGTTAAGAAGCAGTTTGTGAAAAACTCCTCACGGGTCTGATTAAACACACCTCGAAAGGAATATCACGAACACACAGCGATCTGAACCGGATCTGTGGATTATAAAGACGCTTTAGATGTACTTTTTCTTTCTTTTGTTTGCTTTTGTTGCAAAAGATGCGGTTCATTTTCCATCTCTGTCTGGGACGAAATGTTGGGATAATGTTTTTATTTGGAATTTAGTTCAGTCGGACTTTCAAAACAGATGTTTGTGTTTGTTTTTTAATATTTTGACAGCATGCAAGATGCCTAAAGCTATTATATAGTTATTATGGGACACTGAACTGAATGTGTTTGCCGGTGTCTCGGTTCTGCTGGACGGGATTTGTGCATTTATCGGTTTATTTTGTATAGATTCTGGTTTTGTGGAAAAATGAAACGGCATAAATTAAGGGAAGTTGGATTATAACAACCTGGCAGGGAGTTCCAACATGTAATGCTTTATTTATAAATGCAGCATATTGGAAATTGTTTCCCACGGGGGGGAAAAATAAGATTCCTGTTGTCTTCTTCATGGTCAGTAACTTTAAAAAAACTTGAAGATCTTTATCGTAAAGAATATTGCTTACCAACAGCCTCAAAACTGCTAGTTTTGTTAAAGTACTATGATTATATTAACAAGTACTGCTGTACTGTATAACCAAACTTTTAAGTTATCAAATAGCCCTGTTTTTGTTAGATTTGATCTGTGCAGTCTGATATGAGGTAAGGAACTTTTATTGTGGCCCAGTTTTTGCACATCTGGCTTGCAAAGTTACAAAAATGACCTTGAGAGCCAAAGCCCTCTACACTTTCCAAAGTGAGAACAAGGAGGAGATCAGCATCCAGGAGAATGAGGAGCTGGTGATTTTCGACGAGAACTCTGTAGACGGCTGGCTGCAGGGAGAGAACAGCCGAGGAGAGCGAGGCCTGTTCCCCGCCTCGTACGTTCACATCATCCGGAACCGATCCGGGTCCAACCTGACGGATCATTCCCTCAGCTCGCCTGGAAGCTCGCCTGGTAAGGATATCTCGTACATCCATACGCCTTCCACGACCCTGCCGAGCGACGACGATGACGACTGGGATGACTGGGATGAAACCTCGACGGTGGTCGAGGATGAAGATCCTCGGAGAGGTGTTGGCGCCAATGGACATTCCCAAAGTCCGTATTCCAACCCCAACGTCCACTACCGGCCCAAGCCGTATATGGAGCGCCAGGACAGCATGTCCAGCAATAGAAAGGGCAGCATGGTGGGCAGGAACTTGAACCGATTCTCCAGCTTCGTGCGGTCAGGTGTGGAGGCCTTCATACTTGGCGACGTCCCAATGATGGCCAAGATCGCCGAGTCTTACTCTATCGAAATGGGCCCCCGGGGGCCTCAGTGGAAGGAGAGCCCTCAGCCCTTCACCTGTTCCGTTGAAGACCCCACCAAACAGACGAAGTTCAAGGGCATTAAGACGTACATTTCGTACCGTGTCACCCCCAGTCACACTGGCAGGCCGGTGTATCGCCGCTACAAGCACTTCGACTGGCTCTACAACAGACTACTACACAAATTCACCGTAATTTCCGTGCCGCACCTTCCCGAGAAACAAGCCACGGGACGATTCGAGGAAGACTTTATTGAGAAAAGGAAGAGGAGGCTTGTTTTATGGATGGACCACATGACCAGCCACCCCGTGCTGTCTCAGTACGAGGGTTTCGAACACTTCCTCATGTGTGGAGACGACAAACAGTGGAAGCTCGGGAAGAGGCGAGCGGAAAAGGACGAGATGGTCGGGGCTCATTTTATGCTCACCTTCCAGATTCCCAACGAGCACCAGGACCTTCAGGACGTGGAGGAGCGCATTGACTCCTTCAAGGTGTTCGGCAAAAAAATGGATGACAGTGTGATGCAGCTGACGCATGTCGCATCGGAACTGGTTCGCAAACATCTCGGAGGTTTCCGGAAGGAGTTCCAGAGGCTGGGAAACGCCTTCCAGTCCATCAGCCAGTCGTTCCTGCTGGACCCTCCGTACAGCTCGGATGCTCTGAGCAACGCCATCTCGCACACAGGCCGCACCTACGAGAACATCGGGGAGATGTTCGCCGAGCAGCCCAAATACGACCTGTTTCACATGCTGGATAAACTGTCGCTGTACCAGGGCCTGCTGTCCAACTTTCCAGACATCATCCACCTGCAGAAAGGTAAAGTGCAAAGTGGTAAACTTGGTTTTGTTTAAAGCGAGAGTTCACTCAGAACTGCCTTTTTAAAAATTCTACATAGGTATTTTGAAAAATGTGTCCGTTTTTTTTTTTTGGCCATACAGTGAAAGTAAATGGGGTCCATTGCAGGGCTATTTTTGTTAACTAAAACTAAAAGCATGAAAATACATTTTTTGTTACTTGAATTAATTAATATTAATTAATTAATATTAAAAGTAAACGCTAATTGAAAAAACTTAAACTTTAGTTTTACTTGAAGTACTAAAATAAAGTAAAAATATAAACATTAAAAAAATGACAAATTCATTCTGTAAAATTTATTATAAATTATATATATTTTTTATATTTAAATGAACTTAAAATATTAACTATTTAAAAAAAATATTATATATTTTTGGATCGTATATCAGTGATTGTAAAATAACACTGGTCCAATGTTTTTTGAACACTGAAAATTTGTACAAATTAATCATTTACTCTTGGAGCCATATTGAAATTCCAATATCTCTGGAACCGGACCATACAGGGCCTTAAAAATTAAGATACCAAAATGAAAGTTTGTTAAGATCCAATATCTAAAAGGGCATTAGGATATCTTTAATACCTCTTGAGTTACAGGCATGCAAACTTTGGAGAAAAAACTTGAAAAGTGCTGTCTTGCCATTTTTGAATGGTCACCATTGGCACATGATGCAACAAAGATTGCTAAAGTGAACAGATTTTACTAACAGACCTATCAGTCTCTGTGTAAAAATAACATTATGATGCTGCTATCTTTCTGAAGTCATTTTACCCCCCTGTAATTTGGCTCTGAATCTCAGGTGAAAATTGCCATTTTGACCCCTTCTACAAAATAGTGGATTACTCAGTAAATATTCATCCATGACATTTAATATTTTGGCTTTCATCACTATACATGTCTGTCTTTCTTCAGAAAAACGGAACTATCCATTTAAGTAGGCCAACTAATTTCTTTCTTTCTTTCTTTCTTTCTTTTTTAAAGAAATTTATTGATAAATGGGTCAAGCTTTAACTCATGGGTGTTGACAGCTTTCATTATTCTTTGGATTGCCTTAAACATTTCAAATTGTTTCTAAACCCCTTTTAGATGTTCTGCTCGCTTCTAAACTCTAGTGACTTGCTCAAATGTGGGGCACACAGCTGGAGTGACCCAGTGACATCATGCCTGTAGGCAGCCAATCACACATGTTGTTATTTATGAGCAGGGGCTAGTTGGCCTCCTCACATCGTAAACTGGAGTGAATTTTGCTGTCGATGATGTCAGATAACTCCCAAAGGTGACTTGCAGAGACTTTGTAAAGCTGAAATGGCAGTTAAGAAAGAGAAATTCCTGGCTGTGCTCCTGACAGGAAGCATCCTCTTCATTCTCAGTCTAAATCACAGGAAGTTAGGGAAATAATGTGATTAATCAGTGCACTCAAGTCCAAGACATTCAAGCTCAATCAGTTTGTGGCTTAGACAAACTTCCACTTTCATTATGAGCCTTTCGTTGAATGTCATAGTGATGTTAGGAATTTCGCGCTCAAGAGAGCTCAGACTTAACATATATCCTGACATTTATACTACCAGATAACATTTTGGACACACTTGAATGAGTTTATGTTTGTCACAATATTAAAAACTTTTGAATTAAAGGCTAATGCATAATTTAGTCTGGTAGACAAATCTGAATTTGCTTATGCATGGTAAAAACAGATGGTTATAACAAGTTAATATTACTAAATTATATTTATTTGTGGTCACAAACATATTTAAATATATGGTGCGTGTGTGCTTACAACTGAAATAATATGAAAAATGTTAAACTAGTTTTATTTTAGCCAGTTGCCAAGGTTTGAAGTACTTCACTAAAGTAAAACTAATAGGAAAAATAAAACAAAAACAACTACAAATTTACTAAAACGTTTGATTGTTTTGAATAAGAGAAATATAGATGCAAAATTACTAAAACTTTTTTCTTTTAAATAAAGTGAGACCTCCGTTCATCTTCAGAACACAGTATAAGATATTTTAGATTTAGTCCGAGAGCTTTCAGTCCCTCCATTGAGAATGTATGTACGTTATACTGTCCACGTCCAGAAAGTTAATAAAAAACATCATCAAAGTAGTCCATGTGACATCAGAGGGTGCGTTAGAATTTGTTGAAGCATCAAAAATACATTTTGCTCCAAAAATAACAAAAATTATGACTTTATTCACCATTTTCTTCTCTTCCGGGTCTGTTGTGAGCGCGTTCACAGCACTGCAGTCTAGTGATATCCGGTTCGCGAACGAATCACTTGATGTAACCGGATTTTCTTGAACCAGTTCACCAAAACGAACTGAATCGTTTGAAACGGTTCGCGTCTACATATATTATTTATATATATATATATATATTTTTTATTATTTGTGGTTTTTATTATTATTACTTTAATGTTTATTTAGGACATACATACATAATTAGTCGTAGTTAAAAAAATAAAAAAATAAAAAAGTAAGTGAGGGAAATAGTTTGCAACTGAATCAAAATGTAAAAAACTTATATTTTATATTAGGAAGTTGCCGAGGCTTGAAGTACTAAACTAAAGTAAAAATAAAGGGGGAAAAAAAAAGAAAAGAAAATTAAAACTTTAACTAAAAAATAAAATGAAAATGGAATTCATACTCATTTTTATGTAGTTTTGAGTCATAAAAAAATGAATAGCTATGTCCAGACATTTGCCTGGCTGCGTATATTAATGCTTTTATTAACCGATTTATATGTCTTTCATCATCATCATAAGTTCATTAATACAAAAAATCAGGCATTTGTAATTTTGTTAAAGATAAGCAATTACCTTTTTTATCATTTAAAGGTTATGTAACCTTCTCCAAAATCACATCTTCCAAAGACATGTAAGCAAAACTCAAAACGCAGTTGACTGACGTGCAGAGAGCGCTTCTGATTGGCTGAAAGGCATCATAGAGATCGTGTGATTTCTCAAGATGCCTGTATGAGTGAAATCTGTCAGGTAGTGGATCCATTTACGTGGGGTATTACAACACTGCTTACATGAGACCCTGACAACTGAGAAACTGAAATCAATGAGAGGATTTAATGTTGTTAAACAGGTGCAGTGATGTGTTCAGTGTGGTGAGGTCAGTAGATTGTTGAACACATTGTTGAAATGCGTTTCATCTTTATTACTGAGTTTTTTTTGGGATTGGTTTGTTATTTGTTCGAGGCACATGCCAGATCCCATATTAACGGTAATGATTCAGAATAGATTTAACCCCATAAAATAAGAGTGATTTCACAGTCCTTAAATCATTATTGTGCCTTTTAGGTTAGTTAACGTAGCATTATTCTGTAGTTTGATTAGCGCAAAATAAGTTTGCGCTAATCAAATATCCACCCTAAGCAAACATTTGACGTGTGAGTGTGTTGAAAGGAGGCCAGTATGATTTCTCCAGTTTCATGTCCACACCCTATAACGGTCGTAACATGATTACCGTTCATGTTCAGACACAATGGATGTTAGCGTACAATGAATAATGGTGTTTTAAATAATCAAGTTGCTAATAGCAACCAATGCACACACAGCATGCCTCCAACAGTAGAAGCCGATTACAGTTTATTATATTGAGTTTATATTGAGTATAAATTGAGTGTAATATATTGAGTATATTATATTGAGTTTATTATACTCACAGATTTAGTAACGATATTATTGATAGCAACAGTCATTGATTCAATGCTGAATCAACATTGATGTTTGATTTCAGTCCAATATTTAATTTGCTTATTTATTCTGATATTGATTCAACATTAAATCAGAGTTATTTTAGCATCATTAAAACTGTAGTTAATATTTGGAATACATTTTTTTAAATATTTATTTGATATTTTTTATAGATTTTTGTATATAAATTTATATAATATATATTTATATAAATTTATCCTTATATTGTAGTTAATATTTGGAATACATTTTTTTAAATATTTATTTATTATATAAATTTATCCTTATATATATAAACTGTTGAGAAATGTTGCTGTAAAATGTTTTTATTTAAGTTGATATTTTTTTTTTTTTTTTTTTTTTAATTTTTTTTATTTATTTTTTTTATAACTTTGCTATTTTATATTTTGCTATTTTATTTATTTTTATTTTTTTTTTTTTTAATTTTTTGTATGTTGTATGGGTGAATTTTGTCTGGGAGCATTTTAACTTAAGGAACCATTTCTGGTTTACAGTTAATCTTAAAATGTATTAAAAAGCACTATACACAGTTACAAAATATAAACGTTCTTCAAAAACAGCATTAAATGGCATTCATAATGTATTTAAAATATATAATGTGACATTTAAATATGTGAACATTTAGCAGGAAAAGTAATGTTTGGTGGAATTTTTATTTTAATATGCCAAGATTTGATTAAATGGAAACATGTTATTCTATGATATTATTTGTTCATTTATGTACTTGTATGATTTAAACCTCTGCAATAGGTAAATAGCATCTTCCGTCCTTCATTTAGGGGACAGTAAAGCGACTGTAACGCCGGGATCGTGGCATATCAAAACTGAGCACCTGTTCTCTTGTGAGCTGCACGACAGCACAGGCAGAGATCAAAGAGAACCAATGAACAGAGGAAAAATAACACATGACCAAGGGAAATAATAACAGCCCGCATTTGTGCGGCGCAGCCAAAGAGCCGTAATCAGATCCACCGTGGGATGACAGGACACTTGATCTGACATCCAGAAGTCAGCTTGAACCTGACCGAATTAAAGGCTACAGAAATATCTAGGTCCTCCAAAAGCAGCGGGATATGAATTTGGCTTTTAATGCATAACATCTTCCGCCTTAGTAAATAGGGAGAGAATTAAAAATACAAGTGAAAACAAAAGGCGTTCCAGGCCTCGGGCTCTGCGTGTACAGTAGTCATGAACTCTTCGGCTTGTGTGGGTGTTGTTCTGATTTTATTGCCAGTAATACACAATCACACACATACATCAGAGTTGTGTGTTTTTTGGAGTGATTCTTGTTGCTTTTAGGTCTGAAATAAAGAGGAATAACATGTCAGGGCAAGACCTTGAATTCCTCTCGGAGGTTCTCATTGCTAACTGGCAGCAACTGAGCCGGTTTTGTACTTCACTCATTTATCTTAAAAAATCAGTGTAAGCATGCATGAATGAACAGGAGAGATATACAGGATGGGATGGTGGGTGATCTCTCCACACCTGTCTGATAAATGTATAGCAGCTAAATTTTTAACTTGTACTCACTATGTATACAATTACGAATTGTGACCCTTTCTGTGAAATCCAGGCTGAAGTCTCAAAATCTAAGGGACCATTTATAATGTTTTCATCCAAAAACAGGAAACTTTTTATGCATTTTGACTGTTCGTTTACGGCGTTTTGGGGATGGAAAATGCATATTTAAAAAAAAACAACTTGATTTTAAAGTGCAAGTTTTTGAAAAGGGCACCGTTGTCATTTCCATGTAAACACCCAAAACGGGAATCTTTGAAAAGAGTGACGTCTTGCGCATGCGTAGTATGTGTTAGGTATGTAGACATGCGCATTATGTGTCGATTTTAAAGGCAAGCGCGAACAAACATACACAACAATGGTAAATACTAACAAGGTGACAGTGCCAACTACTGGCCTAGCATACGTAATACAGTGTTTTTGGCCGTTTTTGGCGGATATGTGTAAAGGTAAATCGCTTTGAAAACGTTGTTGTGTATACGTGAAACTTTTTAAAAACGCAAGGGAAAATCTTTTTCATTTTTGACTACATCGTTGTCGTGTAAACATAGCCTAATAATGAGATAACAAGCATCTAAGTTTGATTTCAGCCATTAATTTCACTATGATTTCAGTCTTTGACATTGTCTTAGTCAGTATTAAAGATATCAAGGTTAAGTTTTCACAGAATGTTATTTACCATAAGAAGGATGATTTTATGTAGAAAATATTAAATCACAAAAAAATAACTTTAGCTGGGTTTTCACTGCCAGGGTCACAATTAATTTAAGCCATTGCGTTAGATATCAAACCAAGTGTCATTAAGTGTCACCTTTCTGACCAACTTTTAACTGCTTAGGGTGATTTTAAGACCTCACTTTTGTGATGGTGCTATTGCTAATGCTAAATTGCATGTTGAAAGCTCTTTGTGGATTTTAATGTTTATGTTTTGCAGTTAAATGCATCTAAGAGGACATTTATACGTATTTTGTTCATAATCAGATCAGTTTTGATCTGTAAAAACAGTGTACTAGATGTATAAAGCTCACTCAGGCGTCCCAGCAGAGTTCCCACAGGTGCAGTTTGTCACATTAGAAAGTATCCAAATCTAATTTTGAAAAGAATATATCTATATTAACCTAATATATGTGTTTTGCTTGAAAAGTCTGGTTGTGTGATCTTTTTGGCCTACCGTTATGGTTTGTTTCTCCACTTCTGGTGTCTGAGAATTTGCTCTGGGATAAATTGAGCGGTGACTGTTTTTCCAGTCCAAAATTCCTCTGTGTTTCCACGGTGGTGCTGTTAGACACATTAAATGCAGTTCTGTGGCTTCAGGTCAGTTATTCTTTGTGCTATTAACATTCATTTCACCTTAGACACTGAAAGAAAGATCAGATCATACACTGATCATGTGACTGCAATGAGCATCATGCTATAGCCTATAGTATATTATATTAAGGTAATCTGTGGTGTCTGTTTTGTCTAATTTAATAAAATATAACAAATATGTTGTTGCATATCAAGAGTATGAAGAACTACAAAGATTTGAAGTATCTTGCGTAGAGAATGTTAGCTTTGCAGGCTGACTGGTTAGCTTGTTTACTGGAAATACTACAGAATGTTACATTTGGCTTCATTTAAATAACTTGAAATGTGATTATGTAATTCAAAAGACACTATTTTACTGACTTATAATACTATATCAATAAACTATATGGACTAAAATACCCCCAGAAAGTAGTGTAGTGGTCTACTGGAGTTAGGATTTGACATGTTTTCCATTAGAAATCCTCCAGACATTGCCTCAGAGTAAGCAGAAACCATATATACTAGAGTTTATATAGGAAAACAAATAAACAGACAGTCACTGACCACAGAAATGATGCACAGACAGTTTATGGATGTTCAGCTTCCTCTTTTAATGGCTCTGTTAGGACCGTAGCGCACTATAAGCAATGTAGTTTTGCATGTTTGAAAATAAAGAACAAGAGGAATTCACTATATTCCAGTTGTTCATGGTGTATGTTAATGTTTAGCGTGTCTACAGTCCATTGGTGATTAAATCAGATTAACCTCACTTTCAGAGTTTTGCTTGCTGAGCATTACAAACAAAGTGTAGAAAACCAGATGTTTGCACTGACCGAAATGTGCGCATGGCATTGATAATGATATGAAATGTTTCTCAAATCAGCATATTAATATGATTGGACTTGTGATAGTGCTTGTGCAGATTGCCCAGGTTTGAATCAGGCTTGCAACATGTCCTCTTTTCATTTAAATAAGCTGAGGATTTATTAGAAATCGTAAAAGTCGTATTGAGCATATTGAATTTAGTCCTGTAAACTTGTGTGTTTGAGTGAACAGAGAGTATGTGTGGTAGAAGTCAATGCTGGGTTGTGCCTGGTACCGCTGGACGCTTGTTCCTGTCCCTGAGAAATTCACCCTATTATTTCATTGTATGGTAGTTTAAAGGAATGCATCTTGGAAAATGTATTTTTTCTTTGCTCTTTGTAGCTTTAACTTATTACAGCTCATGGTTTAAATGTTGTATATACATATGAGATGAAGATTTCTATTAGTGCTCTAATAAAAAACCTGTTTTGGATTGCCATGTTAAGATCACAGTTGTATCTTGTATTTGTAGCGCTTTTCTACATTCATCAGCAACTAACAGCAGTTTCTTTAGCATGATGATTTTTTGTATGCAAAACCTCAATATGGAAGTCAATTTACTGCACTTTAGGAAAAAAAATCATGCTTTGGTAGATCATAATTATAACAAAAAATCTCATAATTCTGACAAAAGTTGAAATGATGTCATACTAATGCATAATACTATGATAAAATCAAAATGGCACAAAATGTCATAATCTTGACATAGAAAGTCAGCATTATGAGATAAAAAGTCATAATAATGAGATACATTTAAATTATAAGAGGCATAATTATGAGATAATTCTAAATTATAAGATAAAAAGTCATAATTATGAGATTAATTTAAAATATAACATACAAATACATACTTATGAGATATTTTTTAATTATAAGATAACACAATTATGAAGTCATTCTAAATTATAAGACAAAAGACATAATTATGAGATAATTCTAAATTATAAGATAAAGTCAGAATTATGAGATGAATTTAAAATATACAAATGCATACTTATGAGATGTTTCTAAATTATAAGATAAAAAACATAATTATAAAAGAATTCTAAATTATAAGATAAAATACATAATTATGAGATCATTCTTAATTATTAGATAACAAGACATAATTATGAGATAAAAAACAATTGATATTTTATGCCATATTATGACTTTTTATCTCATAATTTTGACTGTCATAATTTGACATTTTTTCTCATAATTATGACAGTATGTCATCATTTCTACTTATTAATTTAGATTTTAACTTTTTGTCTCAATTTCAACTTCCTGTCAAAATTTCAATTCTTTATCTCATAGTTATGATTTACCAAAGCATTTTTCTCATGTGGTGGAAATGGGCTTACTTACTAAGTCACAGTAATTATGAGATAAAAAGTCAAAATGTTAATATTTCATGATTATGACAGTTTGTCGTAATTTAAACCCTTTATCTTATAATTATTACTTTTTAATGTCATCATTTTGACTTAGAATTTCATTATTTCAGCCTTTTAACTTGGTTGTTTTTTTATGAATCAGAAATGGGCTTCCATGCTTCGGGATAAAATGCTACAAAAAGTGTAGAAATGGGCCATTTAACTCAGTGGTTAGAAATTATTTCCAAAAATAAATGTTTCCAAACTTTGACCTTGTTTGCGGGGCATAATATTGTCTTATTTTAGATGCTCGGTTTGGGAATGCAAACAAGAGGCCTTTGCATACAGACTCTGGGCTTTCATTTGACTGTACTCGTTTGTTCTTTGTGGTGTTTGTGCAGTGGGATTGTAATTGGTCTTTCTGTGAGCTGAAAAGGCATAAAGTAATAATAAATGCCATGTATCCAATCTCAAACACAAAGAACACGGGGCCAGACTTCCTGTGTCAGATTACAGGTGTGTACAGCACTGTCAAACACCGACCTGTGATCAGCCATTCATGCTGGGATATCTTATTCGTCAGTCTGTCTCTGATAATCTCTGGCTTTCTGTCTGTATTCTGTGCTGCAGATGGACACAGCATGTGATGACTTAGTGGATCTGTTGGTTCACGTCTGCAAATTCACTTGTATCTCTCTGAGTCGTGTGACTCAGCGGCTCCGTCCATTGTGTATGAGTGTGTATTTGTTTGTGTTTTTTTTTTTTTTTTTTTTTTTTCTCTCTGATGTGTGTGTGTGTGTGTGTGTGTGAGTGGTTCGTTCTGTCACAACAGGACGGGAACACTTAGAACCGGTTAAACTGGAAATGTGAAACAAATCTCAGGCAAAAGGCACTTTTATCTGACAAGTGAGATCAGAGATTCACTGAGCCATGACACTTACTTTTTGCTTATATTGGTGTCTTGTTTAGCCTTTGCAGTGTAGAGCAGGTGGTGAAGAAAGTGTGATTTAATCAGATTAATTCAGTATCTGTAATTATTTATATATATTTTTTAGAAAGTACTGTGTAAAATGTGTGTAAAATTGTGTATAATTTGTATAATTTATAGTACATATAATTACCTAATAAAAAATTCCATTATATATACATATATATATATATATATATATATATATATATATATATATATATATATATATATAATATATATATATATTATATATAGTATAATTCTGATAATAAATACCACATAATATATTTTACATATATTTATCCAATAAACTGAATATATTTATTCATATATATATATATATATATATATATATATATATATATATATATATATATATATATATTATTTTGCTGGGCTTTGTATAGCTATTCATACCGAAAACCGGTGTATATTTTCGTTATGATATTAATTTCTAATATACCGCCATACCAATGTATTTAATTACTCAACGTTCGGAACGTTATGCTGCACCGCGGCCGCGGGACACTGTTTCAGACGGACCCTTTACATATTTGCACTTCTAAGCAGCGACTGCGAGGCGTGGTGAGGGTAAACACAGTAGTGCTCTGGTGTTACGTTATAACGCCTGTTTCACACATACTCCGTCTGCAGTGCATATGCGTTGCGTATTTTTTTTACACACCCATGTTAATGGATTCCAGCGTTCATACTGCACGAGGTTGCGGTCCGTCAGTGTGTTCCAGGAGCGGTGTGTCTGCAGCAGTGCAGCGATCGTTTATGTACCGAGTCTATTTTTGCTGTGCTGCACGCGCTGAATTAAAATGACAGCGCATTGTTCGCGGGAAAAATGAACATGGATTGACACGGAAATGCAATCATTTCACAATAAATGTATACTAATTAAAGCTGTTTCACATGCAACACATGGGTTTTTGGCTTTTTATTAGTTTTCATTTATATGCTGTCTATTGCTGATGATCGCATAATTATCATATGCTTCTGTTTACATAAGAGATCACTAGTTTTTCCGTCCTGATTCATTTAGTTTTTTGTTTCGGGGTGGATTTGTACTCGTTCAGAAGATGTGTAATAGCGCCCCCGAGTGTATAACAGTGAAAACATGGAAAGCCGTTTTTAAAAAGGCCGTGGCTTGTTGTCTTCTAAATGACAAGATAACTCGTCAATGGTGGGGAAAGAGTTAAAAAATAATTGATAAATCAGTTGAATTTTGGTAAACACAAGCCTAGAAATGTGCTAAAAATGTGCTAAAAATTAGCAAAATTAAACGTTATCTTCAGTGCCATTGCTAGTTCTTGACTAGTGTTTTTTGCATATTGCTACAATATTTAAACATTTCTAAAACTTCTTTGTTACATGTCCTCTTAGGTGCTTTTGCTAAGGTGAAGGAGTCTCAGCGTATGAGCGACGAGGGGAAGATGGACCAAGAGGAAGCGAATGGCATTCGTAAACGCTGCAGGACTGTGGGTTTCGCCCTGCAGGCCGAGATGAACCACTTCCACCAGCGGAGGGAGGTGGACTTTAAAGACATGATGCAGGCGTATCTCCGCCAACAGATCGCCTTCTACCAACGTGTAGGTCAGCAATTAGAGAGAACCCTTCGCATGTACGATAACCTCTAGAGCCTTTGGCATCGGGACTGTAATGGAGATACAACGCTCCTGTGGACGGATATACAAGGTTTTTTTTTATTGCCCAAATTGGAATTTTCTAATTCCAGACAGGATTTTTTGCAAGAGAAACGGGACATTCTCACATCTGCACTTAAAAATGTCACTTTTAACCCCAGAAACCAACAAAACAGTTGCCTTTGATAAACTACTCATGTATATCCTCATGGTTTTAATATTATTTAAATATCTGTTAGACCAATGTTACACTTTTTCCATATTTTTCTCTTCAAAACTCACAGAGTCAGGTGTGCGAAGGACGTTACCTGTGCATTAGCAGGTGCAGACGCTAATCAGACTCCAAAAACAGTCTGGTCATGTGATGCAAGTTGTTTACACAATAGTTTGCCAAAATCACAATTATTTCTTAAAAAAAAAAATAGCAATTTGCGACAGCGTGTCTTATTAAGGCGCAATGCAAAAAAAGTGCCAAATACTGAACGTTTTTTTTATTTATGGCTTGTGTTGAGTTGCTCCGCCCACACTGAAATCTCATTGGTCCAAAATAAAAAAATAATTTAGTTATTTAGTAATTTTGTCTTATTTTCTGGTACACATGTCTAAACACTCGATAAGTGAAATGAAAAAAAGTATCAAAATGAAGGGATTTTATTTTGAGAAATATTTTAGGAAACAAGTAAATGTATATTGATTGAAAAATGTTTAGATATTTGTACTGGAAAACAACAGAAATACTAAGAACATAATTTTTGCATCAAAATAACTTTATTTTAAATATTACATGATCTGATTAGCTTGGATTTTTGTTTCTTGCAACATTTCGCTTTCAGTGACGACAGAAATATGACTTGATGCTTGAAACGTTCAGTTGCCCAAATTTGTTTGGACTAGATGAGCAAGAAATAAACCCACATAGCAGGTTCATGTGGTTTTGCTAACTTCCAGGAAGTTTAATCAGGCGGAAGAAGATTCCTGAGTTTACGTGAAATGGATGGGTTTGACTTGATACAGTAATCAGTTGTGACGGTCATATGATATTCATCAGTGATTCAGATGAATAACACCAGGCTTCTTCAACGCTGTAATTTGTAGTCCGGTACAAATCTTTCCAAGTGTTAAGACAAAACATGTTTTTGTGATTTTTTGGGCAAGACTCTCCACCCAGCGACTCTGAATATCAGATGGAAACACTTCAGTATTAGCGCAAGCATTTAGCCTAAATGTTTGTTCAGGGTGTTTCTAAAGCAAAAGGGAGCTCTTATCCTCCTCTTCTCCTTTTTGTGTGCCCTCAGGAAAAACTTGAGAGGACTTTGAGCTTATGGTAATGATTTTTGTTTTAATTTCCTCAGAAGTAGGCTAATCTTTATTTTTAGCTTTAGTCGCTAGGTTTAAGGGGTACAGAGGTTTGTGTAAATCTCAAGGCTGCAATCTCTAAATTGACTCTGTGGTTAAGAGCTGTGATTTTAACGATGCTTTTGGTTTAACTATAAAACATCTCAAGTTTCAGATTGTAAACTTGGATGTTTACTGTTTGCACACTTAGTAACTGAGGACCAAAATTAAAACCTTTGGGTTTACTGATGTTTTGCTTTAAACATGTTAAAAATGGAGCAGATTTTACGGAAGCCATTTCCTTTATGGAATAAAATAACAAAAAGGTAACTTTGACTTTTTCTCTCACAGTTCAGAATTTTTCCTCACTATTCTTTAACATTACTTTTTAAACTCAGAATCACAAGATATGAACTCACAATTCTAAGAAAAGACAAAAAAATTCCCAATTGTGAGATTTAAACAATTCAGAGTAAAAAGCCAAAATTGTAAGATTTAAACTCGTAATTCAGAGAAAAGTCAAAATTGTAAGATTTAAACTCGTAATTCGGAGAAAAGTCAAAATTGTAAGATTTAAACTCGTAATTCTGAGAAAAGTCAAAATTGTAAGATTTAAACTCGTAATTCTGAGAAAAGCCAAAATTGTGACATTTAAACTCGTAATTCGGAGAAAAGTCAAAATTGTAAGATTTAAACTCGTAATTCTGAGAAAAGCCAAAATTTTAAGATTTAAACTCGTAATTCTGAGAAAATTCAAAATTGTGAGATTTAAACTCGTAATTCTGAGAAAAGTCAAAATTGTAAGATTTAAACTCGTAATTCTGAGAAAAGCCAAAATTGTAAGATTTAAACTCGTAATTCAGAGAAAAGCCAAAATTATAAGATTTAAACTCGTAATTCTGAGAAAAGTCAAAATTGTAAGATTTAAACTCGTAATTCAGAGAAAAGTCAAAATTGTAAGATTTAAACTCGTAATTCTGAGAAAAGTCAAAATTGTAAGATTTAAACTCGTAATTCTGAGAAAAGCCAAAATTGTGACATTTAAACTCGTAATTCTGAGAAAAGCCAAAATTTTAAGATTTAAACTCGTAATTCTGAGAAAATTCAAAATTGTGAGATTTAAACTCGTAATTCTGAGAAAAGTCAAAATTGTAAGATTTAAACTCGTAATTCTGAGAAAAGCCAAAATTTTAAGATTTAAACTCGTAATTCTGAGAAAAGTCAAAATTGTAAAATTTAAACTCGTATTTCTGAGAAAAGTCAGAATTGTGAGATTTAAACTCGTAGTTCTGAGGAAGTCAACATATCTGTAAACTGTAAACATATCAGAACTGTGATATAAAAAAAATCACAATTACCTTTTTTATTTTTTAATTCTGTGTTGGAAACAGGCTACCATATATTTTGGCTCAAGCATGAAATCAAAATCAACCTTGTTTTCTTTCTTAAAACACACAAATGCCATTTTTAATAGATATACACATACATTTTTCTCTTTCAATGTTTTTGCTTACCCCAAAGAATGTTGCATTATGACTGTTTTGCAAACTGCATTTCATGTTGACTTTAGCATGAACAACCTGAAGAATATTTTTAAGAACTGACCGGTCTTGTGGTTGTGTTTTAGTGTCCAGATGTTTATGTGCCCACAGAAGGAAATGTTCATCGGTTTCGAATCAGTTAAAGCAACGCTGAGCGATCCAGTAGGGGATTTCTTTTCTGGTAACTGAGAAAAAATGCACATAAACAAAAGCCCCTGCTTTTAATTCTCTGGAAAACCTTGGAACGTAAACAGACCGTGTGTCGGGGGTTGCGTGTGTCCACTTGGCATCTTCACTCACATTCCGGGATACAGCTGAGCACAAACGCACAGAGTTCCTCACCAAAACAAAGACGGGTTTCCATGACTTATCCAAATATTACATTTGCTTAATGATCTTTTCGCATTTTGTCGCGTCAGTGTCACATCTGAAGACGGATTACACACATTCTAAGAGAAATAGATGTTTTAATGAGCTGAAATACCAAGAAACTAAGAACAACAACTGCAGAAATGGACACAAAAGCGTTTCTTGGGGAAGGACAGACCTCACACGGATGATTTTGGACTCTTTTAGGACGTGTGAGGCAGTGTCCAGCACATTGCTCTGTGTTTACTCACTGTAAGGAGGACAGTAGAATTTATATAATGTGTAGATTTGATACTTTTTACACATTCTGATGTTCAACAGGGGATCTGAATAAAGAGATCTCAAAATGGATTCAGTGTCTTTTTTGGTTTCATTTTGTAAGGGCCTTTTCTTTTATGAAAACTTTCTTGACTGACACAGATTTATGAGTACTAATTGCATGCTGTTACAAACCAGTGAATACAATGGCAATGCCGAAAAAACATCACTATAGACAAAAATACAACATATCCTTTTTAGTTAACTGATTAGGGAACATGTGGACACATAAAATACTTATTTTCATGTAAAATGCATATTTATTAAAAACAAGTAACATTAAACCTTTGTAAGTTTTGCTAGATTTATGCTTTAAACATGAATAATTTATCTAAATATATGTTATTTTTGTTAAATATTAAATTAAATAATATATTTTTATTATAATAAATCAATTACATCTTAATTGTATGTAATTCATAAATAATGAATTTATTGACATTAAATTCATTATATGCATATTACATTCTATTTACACAGGAAAAAAAATAGTAACACTTTACTTAAAGCCTTTATGTATAATGCAGTACAAAAGTAGTTTTAACGCATGAATCATGCCTTGTATGCATGCACCTTATAATGCATTGAATCACATGAATAATTGTAACCACAGTTAATACATTATAACACTTATCAATTCATTGTTAAAACTATGCATTTTAAATTTGCTTATAATTATTTACGCCAAGATATAATGTATTACAATGCACATTATGAATAATTATAATGCATTATACCCTCTAATAACTATAAAGGCTTTAAGTAAAGTGTTAGCGTGGATTAAATCAGTTAGAAATAGCTCTTTTAAGTAAAATTTTTACTCTTTAGTATACTATACATAATATTTTTTAAAATGCATTTTATCACTTAAAAATATAATGAATAAACAAAGCTTACTTTTGCTTTATTATAAAATGCAGTTTATTCTTTTTATTCCTTAACAACAAGGAAATCAAATAGTTCTCCTTTAATGTTTATTTCTGAAATCTGGGACTACTCGGATATTGTTTAAACAGAAAAGTTGACCTAAATCTGTTCATCATAATTCCCTTAAATGATAAAGTAAAGCACACATATTTCTGGACACATTTAAAAAACATTCTTAGCCTGAACAAGATTCCTCTGGAGGTCACAGAAGGAATTTTAGACAGATCCAAAACTGCCAGCCATCTTGTGTGCAGATGAGCAGCTTATGTAACTAGGGGGAGAAAAATACCTGGAAAAAAAATGATAGGAATTGGATAATAGCACTCTTGATTCAAGAGATCCTAATTCTTAAATGGGATTAACATTACAATAATACAAAGATAATGAGCTTTAAGTTATTTATGAGCATTTATGAAACTTATTTTCTGAACAAATGTAGGTTCGCTCTCACAAAAGCAGAGTGTCTCCGGCTGTGAACCCTGCGAACAGATCCATAAATACTGGCTTCAAAGTCTCTTGATGTTTCATCCAGAGCTGTCTCTCTCTATCTCTTTTTAAAGAATTTCACTGAATATAGGCCAAAGGTCTTTTGGAGTCTTAAGGTGGAATTATAGAGGAACTGTTTGAAACAGAAATCACACTGCAGGAACACAGAGCAGCTATCACTGTGATGTAATGATGATCCAATACTGTATGAAGAAGAACAATTGATGTATGAGTGTGTCTGGCAATATAAAGAATGCCAGATGGTCATGTTCTCTTAACATGTAGTGCTTAATCTGGCCTTCCTATATTCTTTGCTGCTGGTCTTGTTCTGAAAAGCTTCTTCTGTATGTTTTTTTTATTATTATTTGTAAATAAAACAAATATTATTGGGAGTATGTTTGACATAAAAAAATTAAAAATACTATTTCAGCCTTTATACTTAAAAAAAAATCAAATTAAAATCAGTGTCATTTGCTGTTTCTTTGTAATTATTTATACAATTTAAATTTTATAATTTAGAAATTCTGTCAAAAATGTAAATCCTGAACTTTTTTTTATGTGTAACTGAAATATTTAAAATACATAAAGATTTAATCTTTAATTTTAAGATTAATCATGTTTAATCAAACTGTTAAATAATAATAATAAAAAACTTTATTTACAAGTAATATTAATTTTTATACATTAAAATATTACAATATACAATATTAAAATATACATGAATTATTTGAAAATATACAGAATATATTCATTATTGTAATTGTGTTGGATAAAAATATATGTATTAAATATATATTTTTTTATCTTTAATCCACGTCACAAAAATCATTAAAGATGTGCAACAGAGTGCTGTGCCGACTTTGTTCACTTTATTTTATTAATTATTTTTTGTGGATTATCAGCATTTTCCCTTTCCCATTTTCATTCTGAAACCTTGAGGTCAAGATGAAGATGTTGTAATAACAATAACTAATTTTTTATATGATTCATAGTTACATAGTGCTGTTCCATAAAAAGGGAGTAGACAGTTAGCAAACTCTACAGCTGTAGATACTGGATGAAGGCCAGATCCGAGAGAGAGATGAGTATGAGGAAATGTTTGGACCACACCCCCTAATTGTGTTGTGCGACCCTTCCCCTGACTCCACCCCCTTGCCTTCAAGCAAAGCAAAGTTCCCAGAAGACAACAGTCACTTCCTCAGAACACTGAGCCTACATTCCTCTCGTGTCTTCAGATCTTTTTAAACAACAAACTCAAAATGTTCTATTTTCTCAGTTTCTTTCTCCCTTTTTTCATGTCAGATTTGAGGGCATCAAGCATCTGTTCATCAAGTCCAGTCAGAACTGAATACAGTACAATACTGGTGGACATCTCAAGTCCCTGTTTTTTTGATGGTTGCATGAGAATGGAGGAGCCTCCTACAACATAACACACTAAAATCGCACATGCCTGTGGAGAAATCTGTCATAGGGACTAAAAGCGACGCTGGTGCGCACACAGCTACACACGCTATTCACATCCACATTAATGCCTCAGCTGTGAGATCATGGGACAGTAAGATTCTAGAGCAGTGAAATTATTGAGCAGTGGGATCATAACAAGCAGTGAGATCATACAGCAGTGAAATGCTGATACATGCAAAAAAGTGAGGCCAAATAACAGAAGTTTAGAGCAGAGCACTTCTAGAGCAACGAGGTTGAGCAGAGCAGTCCTAGAGCATTTAAGAAGCAGGGTTAAAAGAGCAGAGTGGTTATAGAGAAGACCATAAAAGAGCAATTGTGATTTAGACAAGCGCTGATGTTTCAAAGCGGAAGATTCTAGAGGAACAAAGTTAAAAAGCAGAGCAGTTCTTTTGCAGAAAGGCTAAGGAACGGGTCAATTCTAAGCAATGCAGCTAAGCAGAGCAGTAAAGAAAAGCAGAACAGTTATAGAGAAGTAAGAATATAGAACAGAGCAATTATGGAAATCAAACATTACAAATGTTTGAATGCATTAAGGTCACAGAACAAAGCAATGTAGGGGTAGGGACACCAAAACTGATGCCAAAGGACTAGCAGGGATTTAAAGCAGATTAGCTTAGGCTAGAGCAGTAATGTAGAGTGGCAAAGCCTAAATAGAGCAGAGCCTTACTAAGTTTTTTTTTCTTTTAAACAGTGATATTAAACAGCAGATTAGCTATGTAGAGCAGTGAGAAAAAGCTAAGCGAGTATGATTAGAACACTGCAATTATATAGCAGTAATGTTAAAAAGTAGAGTGTTTCTAGTATAGAGCAGTGATATTACAAATCAGAGTAGGTTGAGCATTAAAGAACAGCAAATATACAAAGTAGTAAAATTAGAGCAATTATAGAGCAACAATGTTACATAAGCAAAGAAATAGATAAATATAGAACAGTGAAATTATAAAGTAATGATCTAAAAGTAGCGAGATTCTTAAGCAGTAAGGTCACAGAACAGAGCAATTCTAGAGTGGTGGCATTATATAACTATGGCATTTCAAATCAACATACAGTATCTTAGTGCAGCAGTAAAGAAAACCAGAATGGTTATACAGAGAAATAGATTATAGAACAGAGCGATTATAGAGCAGCAATGTTATTTAAATGTGGTGTTCTACTGTAGTAGGGTCACAGAATAAAGAAATTCTAGAGGAGTGGTGTTTAAAAGCAGAGTAACTAAGCAGAGCAGTAAAGGAAAGCAGAGTGATTGTAGAGAAGTCAGATTTTAGAACAGAGCGATTACAGAGCAGTAATTGTCTAAATAGAGAGGTTTTAGAGCAGTAGGCCACAGAAGAGAGCAGTGACATTAAAAAGCAGAGCAGCTAAGTGGAGCAGCAAGGAAAGGCTGAGCAGTATAGACAGAAGTAAAATGATAGAAAACAGCAATTCTAAAGCAGTAAAGTAGATCAATTTGAATGCAGTAAGTCAACTTAGAGCAATTCTAGAGCAGTGACATTAAGAAAACGGGTGGGAAAAATCTGTTTTTTTATGGTTTGAAAATCTATCTATCTATCTGTCTGTCTGTCTGTCTGTCTATCTTTCTATCTATCTATATATCTACTATATATCTGTCTGTATCTGTCTGTCTGTCTATCTATCTATCTATCTATCTATCTATCTATCTATCTATCTATCTTAGAATCGATAAGAAACCATATTAAATAGCTTTATTCTCGTCCTTGCACACAACACAGGTGTCAGCTGTGTGGTTGCCATGAATGGGTTGACTATCAATTTATCGTTTTTAATCAGGTTTCATTCTGATGAACCAAGATCTTTTAGTCTATGCTGTTTTCTGTTGATTCTTGAACAAATATAATTTGTAGGATGCCTGCAATCCAATAATCACTATAAGCGTAATGCTTTCTCACTTTTGATATGAAACAAAGTCACAGCTTTCTGTCAATCTATAAAGAAATTCAAACAATAAACGTTGTTTTGGCACGATTTAATGGAGCGTGACCGATCGTCCGCCTCAATTCAAGCTGCAGCGCGGAGTGCACATGAACCCATTATCTCTTCCTCTTTACTTCTAGTTAAAGGTAAAATAAACATGAATGAACATCAAAAGGTAAGCTGAAAGAAACAGTACACGTATCGTGTCTCATGTAATAGCTTAATCAGTGTTTTAACCTTGCAAATACATCAGTAAAAGTTTGTAAACAATATGTCACAGACCTTAACATTAACCTCAGGAAAGCCATTCAGTGTTCACAGTTATAGTCGGCTAGAAAACTAATTTTTGAAAGGCTACAGCTAGCTATTGTTTAAATGTTTACATTTCAAGAACGATGTAGAAACAAACATTGTATTACATATTAAAGAATCACAGCAATTAAATTTTAGATGAGTGATATTACAGAAATAATTTTATTCAGGTTATCATATTGTAAGGTTATAGATGAGCATTATATCGTTGGACAGTTTAATAGTTTAAGCTCTAGAACACAAACAGAGCGGTCTTTGCTCTGTTTAAACCCTGCCTCCAGTTTGAGTCAATAACACTGCTGCCAATGAGCCTCTGCCCTGTTATTTGCTGATAAAATACTGGGCGTATTATAAGGAAAACAGACAGCGAGATACAGTAAATAGCCTGATCCTGCTGTGACAGGATGTGTGCCGACTCACCATCTTGTTTTTTTTTTTTTTTATTTTTGTTTTTTTTTTTTTTAACAAATTCTTCCTCTCTGTCTGTGGTTCACAAGGTTCTAGGAAAGACCAAGCGAGACACAAACACATCTGACCTGCAAATAAACTTTACATTACAGAGGGAAAACATTATCTGGCAACCTACATGCAATGTTTAGAGAACCCTTAAAAACAAAGCTCCTTCAGTGGTGGTTTGCGAACAATCCTCTTCTTATGAAGACCCGTGTTTCACTGTAGAGGGATTTTGTGGTTGAAAAAAAAAGTTCTCCATGTTACATTATATGTTGAGACCGTTTAAGTACCTTTCCAGAGCTCATTCCTCAAACTAACGGTCTACCCAGACTGCATATCTTCTCTGTAGCATCCCTGAGAGCAGCACTATGGAAACTAAAGTCCCTGCAGTTCAGAGACAATGACGACAAGTCTCAAATCACATACCCAGACATGTGGCCTCTAACTAGGGCACTACACGTAATATTTCCTGCTGGCTGCTTTCGCCAAGAGAACATTTAACTTGAATCCTTTTTAAACCTATTAGTGTATCAGACCATTGTAACACATCTCACCATTACAATTGTGTTTCAACCAATTAAAAGCAAGATTGCGGGATAATTTCACAGATTCTGAGGTGACCTCAGATGGAAACATGGGTGTTGTAATAGCAGACTGGAAGCAGGAAAAGCTAATTTAGGGGTTGGAAATGTTAACACAGTTGTAGGATGTAAAAAAACAGAACTGCGAGGCACATTTCACCCAGACGGGACGAACAGAAGGAGAAGGGGCCCTTTCATATGATCTACACATGTTTTATGTCAAGGAAATACATCAACTGCAAATTTGCTTAGTTAATTGTAAATAGTATCCCTACTGTTGCTCATATGTACAGATAATGATTTTAACCCTATGTATTAGACTACAACTAGGCAACCACACTGCAACACTGATTCTATATTTGTTTTAAAGTAAAGTGCAGTGATTTTCTGCATGCACACACACACCCACACCCTAGCACTGACACATCTGACCACTGACAAGAGAAACCACTAGAGAGAAAGCATGACCTATGGTGACCCCTCTCTTTTTTTTTGACCCTAACATCTGTCTTTCTTTCTCCAAGATTGAAAGACTCAGCAAAACACAAAGCCCTTCTGCATTTCTATGCAAATCTTTCCAGCTTCTGCATTTGAAATGTAAAAGGCAGCAAACAAAGCACCTGCATCTATTGACATATATTTTCAAATAAGGTCAGTTTTCAGATCGATTTTTAATGGCTCATATTTTCCTACAATATTTTAAGTAATAATAATAATAATAATAATAAACATAGACTTCATATTAGTTTCACATTTATTAACTTGCCTCTTATACAGAACAGAGCCCTATTCTTGTGTCTTTGGAGATTGCGTGACTATACACTTACATTTATGACCTGCTAGTAAAGAGTGTATCTGAAATAGCCAAACCCCTTAATTAAAAGTGTACGTGCAAAAACTTTTGCCTTTGCAGTGTGTATTTAAATTATATTGATTCTCTTTCCCAAATATGTACCTCATTATGCATTGCAACAACTTTTAAACCTTCCATCATTTAGGCTGTGTTATTAAAAACAGGTGCTGATAAAAAACCTGCTTGTTTACATAAGTTTCAATGATGCAGAATCAGAAACCAGAACCATTCAATTCACCTGCATTTTTTAGATGTTTTACTTCTTTCTGGGTTCCATTTTTTTTTCCCAGCTGGGCGTGTCGACTGTGTTTGGAGCGCGACCTGATTGGCTGGTTGAGCTGAGCTGTTTTGACTGATTCATATGGTGAGACACTTCAAAACAAAAGTCTTTTAGTTAGCAACTGAGTAAAATAAATAGTTATCTGTTAAATATACAAAGGATCTGTAGCAGGTGCCAAAGTGATATGCTGAAAACAGTCATGTCAGCTATAGTAACAAGCCTGTGGAGCGTTTGACAGTGAGTCTTATTCCGAAGAAAGAGCCAAGAAAGTCCGAAGAAAGAGAAAAGGCCGCTGGTAGGAAAGAATGAGCGCAAATAAGAGCTCATGAAACACTGCTGGACACCCTTGCGCCATCTGCTGGTCAAAATGAAGCACAACATGCTGCTGATATTTGCATTAAACTATATACTGTTTAAAATAATACTTATAATAATAGTAATAATACATTTTTATTTATTAAATGTATATTTATTTTATATAAAATATTATATATGATAATTTTAACATGTTATGTATCACAAATATGTGGAACACAAATATGTGGAACAACAAAAGCAATCTTTTTTGGTTTTTTATTTTGTTGTTGGGACCATGACATATTACTTTTTTCTATAGGGACATAATGAATTGCATGTTCACAAACTTTTTAAAAGAGCAATATAGATGCTAAAAATAAATAAACACTTGGAAATGAAAACTCTCACCCACGAGTGAAATCATTGAAGAGCTGGAGGAAAGTGCATTTTGATTCTTATGACAGGTTATGCGATCTGACATAATATATTTACAAGCAGACAGAATTCAAAAACACAAAAGAAGAGGGTTGTACATGGTTTTGGGTCTAAGGTCAACATATTCCCATAAATACCCAGAGAACAAATACCATTGATGTCCTGAGTTTTCATGTGATCTCAATTCTGCTCTGCAGAAACAAACAGATACAAACGTCCTGAGAGGTCTCAGATGGGATATCGTAACCCCAGGATATGCAGTTAATACTAGCTTAATAAAGAAAAGGGAAAATCAGCTCAACAGTGATATAAATTCCATATGTAGTACCTTGGGAACTGATCATGTCACTATATAATTAAACTCGGGAATGGTGTAATTATAAGGAACGTCACTGTTGTTAGATAAGAAAAGCCAAACAACCGATTAAAACATCTAATTATACAGTTCAGCCATTGACAGTCCAAATGATTAACTGCAATTCAGAGAGAACCAGTGACAAATGGGAAGTCTTTCTATAAACATTTTTTAAGAAATAGAAAATGAAAACTCTATTCAGTCACCCTCAGGTCGATCCAAACCCATATGACTTTCTATCATCTGTGGAACCCACACGAGAAAATGTCCAGGCCACTGTTTCCATACAACAGTGACTAGCAAACCCAAAAAGTATCATAAAATATATTAATTAAATTTCAGTGACACAAAATGTGGAAGAAAGAAAGTCATAGAGGTTCTTATCGACATAATGTAAGGTTGAGTAAATATATGACAGAATTTTTTTATTTTTGGTGAACTATAGCTGAATTTCAGTTTCTTTATTTCTAACACTGCAGAAATATATTTCTCAGACAGCAGAGATTTGTAGTAAACCCTAGACATAATTTTGTAAAAAAAAAAAAAAAAAAAAAAAAAACATATGCTCTGACATACTTTCACCCAGCCATGCAACAACTTACATATTTTTCTGTATTTTTAAACCTAAAACAAAAGTTGTGAACTGTGCTCAGAAGCAGCTCTGGAAAACAGACGCTGCAGCCTGAGGAATAATGACCTCATATCTTCCCTGCAGCCAATCAGGACACAGCGTGATTACAGCCACTGCTGACTCACTTCCTGTCCGTGGCTGCAGTTCTTGAGGAGAAACCATTAGAGTTCTTCAGTGCCTGTAATCAGTGCAGTGGATGAAAGCATTTACGGACAAAACAATTACAATAAACAGAGTAGAAAAGATAGATTTATAGAAAAATAACTAAAAGCATTCGGTAAGGCTGTTTGTTCTACTTTCACACGAGTGATATGATGATTAGTAAACATAAAGTCTCATTTACACTCTCAAACTATTAAATCTCTGCACCGTTTATGTGTCAAAACTAAGTACACATGGCATGGCTGTGAGATTACTCTTTTTGAGCAGGCATGATAAGATTTTTAAAGCGGCACTAGCACAATAATCTGACCAAACTGAAGCAGAGTATATATAATCTTTCCAACTTCTGTTTCATCTCTCACACACATTCAAATGTACTAGACTTTTCTATTTATACTCCATTGACCATAATACTGTTGCTTTGTAATACTTCTTTTGACCTGTAGAGGGGAGCAGGGAGCTGTGACTCTATGGTTTCCCAGCTCTGAAGTTCTGTACAAAAAAATAATTGGCCAAATGGCCGAAAGATATTGTTGTACTTTTTCAAACAAGTTGTACAAACACAGGTACCTTCTGTTTCCTCACAAATCCACTTTGTGGTTTCCACCTTCAACATCTGTAGTTATTCCTGCATTTTCCACATTCTTTTACCCATTCTTTACAACAGCCCATCTATGGTTGAAATTTACATCATGCACATTAAAAACAGAAAATCAAAGCATACTTTCAGCTTAATAATTCTATGACTGTTATGCTGTCAATAACAACAGAAAATACATTATTAACAAGCACTTGCAGTGAGAATCTATGGGGTAATGTATTGCAAAGGGTTGCAAATTTGAAAGCTGTTGGTTGAATGTTTGTTAAAGCACTTACATTAACTACCCAACCTCATTTTCAAACTCTTCCTAGTCAAACACACCAAATACATTCATGATCAACTCATGATATCATTAGTAGAAACTCCAATCAAACTTTAAATAGATCCAGGACATAAAAATGTGTACTGTAGGTGTGCCTCCAGGAATAGGTTTGAAAAAACTGGTCTAAAATAAATAATACCTTTTGCAATGGGACTACTTTTCTAGGTGGATGGATTTAGCGGCATACTTCCTCTGAGTAGAGTTTACTGGCTTTACATGGCCGTAATTGGTTGAAGTTGGCTAACAAGGCTAGTAAGTCATTTAAAGACAGTAGGTAATTTAGAAAATTGAAGTTGTGTGGCTATACTTCCTTGTGTATTTTAAAGGAGCAATGACTTGCTTTTTAGACTTCCACTGTAAGTGCAAGCTATTTTGATATTTTCTCAGGTAATCAACATCATAACAGATGCTGTTGACAGAATTCAACATATTCCTTTAAACAAGTGATCACAAAGGTGCCAAATTGTCGGCACAATTCTAAATCACACAATGCGTCACAAAAGAAAACAGGCTGCTGGGAAAATGGCACATCTATTGATTGGTGTTTAAAAGCAACACAAACATAAATGTAAATAACACTAAAAAATAAGATATTAAACAAGTTACTGCCTAAACATACATAAGAAGAATTGTTCAAACATAACATGTTATGTTCTTGTCCAAAAGTACCTTAAAAGTTGGTTAATTCCACCTCAGTTGAGAAATGACCATGTGAGTATTAGAACATCAGCACACACACAGATCTGGCTGTGCCCTCTAAGAAACCCTAAACTCAGATATGTGCTGGACTTCAATTCATAAGCATCAATAAGGGTAAGAAAACTACATAACACTGACTGGAATGATTCAAGGCCTTGAAAACACAAGTGTCCGGTCGCCTCCCCATCTCAAACCCAGTACTGGTTCTTTTTCAGTGCTGGGTTTGTTGTCCGACAGTGCTGTATTAACTCAGGATCCGCCCCTTTGGAGTCCATGTTTGACATGGGGATGTTGTTCGCAGGATCGGTTTTCCTAAAAGTCTCCTGACTCACTTCTCCATTCTTCGGCTTTGCTGCCACCGTTTGGACGTTGTGCTTTCCGGTCTTGTTGCGACGGACCAAGTGGTAGGCCAGCATTGCGGCCAAGAGCATGAGTAGGAGGATGACGAGAATGGGAATAAGGATAGCCCACAGTGTATTTCGTCTAGACACCACAGGAGTCGCTGTAGTGCTGCCAGAAGCCATGTCCCCATCTCCTCTCCACCTGGGCTCGGCTTGACCTGGATCGCTCTTGACGAACACCGGTGGCACTTTGAGCAGTGTAGCGCCATAAACTCTAGAAGGGTCATAAGGGACCACATGGAAGGGCAAGACGCACTCTGCAGGAGGAACGCCGTGTGCTTTTAGGAGAAAGCGTGCTTCATCTTGACCTTGACCTCCAATGTTTTGACCCCCAGTTGTGTTTAAGATCTCCAGAGCTACCCGACCTTCATCTAGGTCTCGTTGGGTGAAGGAACTCACTGGTTGGCCATCATCTTGCCCACCGCTGTTGACGAACCGAGCTCCTTGAGGTTGCTGGATTATGCTGAAGGTTGGAGATGTTTTGGTCTTGTTGGCCAGAGGTGTAGCATCCAGCAACTTTCTGTCTACGAGTACAGTAGCACCTCTGGGGAGCAGGGGATTCTGGGCCACCTTCGCCAGTGGTTTCACGGTAATGTTGAGGACGGAAGACACATTTGCTGCCCTGCTTCGGGCCATAAATGCCACGCTATCTCTCGGTGAGGTGGACTTAATGAAACGGACACTCACTCTTCCTTGTTTGATCTGCTTCTGTGTGAAAGCCGATGTGGGCTGTCTGTCCACCATTACGGCTGCGTATTTTGGGACATTGGTGATCTTATAGAGTACATCTTCCTCAACAGGACCCCCAGTGGAGGTGCTCAGCATGTCCTCTGTGATTAGCGTCTCGTCATCTCCCTGCCTTACGTGGATCTCTGGAGCTTTTTTCAGTATCAGAGACTTGGCCAGGATTCCGATATGCAGCGTGTATGGGTCTGTTTGGTGTTTCCCGTCAGACACTATAAATTCCATAAAACCATCGGACAGACTTCCATCGCTAACAAAAGCAACCCGCCCAGTGTTGATGTCTTCCTGGCTGAACCGGTTGATCCGGTCTCCAGAGTCTGTGTAGATGACATATCCATTAGCTGGACTCTTGGAGATGATAAATCGGACCTCGTCCGGTGTGCTGTCCTGGTCAACGGTGTTGAGGTAGTTTTTGGAGATGATGGTCGTGGAGCTCTGCAGTGCTTCCAGGAGCAGGTCCAAGCTTACAAGTTCTGGTGGGTTTGAGTCTCGCCGTCTAATGGAGATCAGGAAGATCTCCTCCAGAACCACCGCACCGGGCTGGACTTGCGGAGTGCGGCCACTGGGGTTCAAATGGACCCGGAAAGAGAAGCTATCAGAAGATCCCCCGGAGTCATCGTGATTGTACTCTAGATCACCACGTGCCACGTCATCCTGCAGGAAACGGGGAGCATTGCGAGGTAGGTCAGACCCTCCAAGAGTGAGTCTTCCATGATTGGGGAACCGATGCACTTCATAGACAATGTCCTGCCCCTTCCGCTTCTGCTCTGGCAAACTGGCCAGCAGGTTAGAAGCATCCAAAACAGAGCTGTCAATCACTTTAGACTGACCCTGCACCACAGACACACCTGCAACACATTAAAAAAACACCAAAGGAAAATAATTAAATTACATTTAATTATTAGACCTGTGTCCTAGAGATTAGCATACAAAAGGGACCTGGAGGGCTACTTCCCTGCAGAGTTTAGTCAAACTGTGATCGAGCAGACCTACCTGTAATTTCTAATAACTCTGAAGACCTTGATTAGCTTGCTTGGTGGTCTTTGATTAGGTTTTGAACTAAACTCTGCAGTGCAGGGCCAGATTTGAGAAACCCTGGCATTCAAGTTCCAACCACATTGACTAACATTACTCATGCAGAAAATACAAGTTTGAATGTGGTCTGCATTGTGTTCTGTTCCCACCACATTTGCCTGTTATCATCAGTCTTCTGTTTACTTTTGTATCAACTGACAGAGAGCACCTGCATCAAACCCCTACTCTAAAAAATTACATTTAATTGGTAGCTACCTTTGTTCTTCCAGAGCTGAGATGACACATTTTTATTGGCTGCGTAGTATGACACAGTGACTGGCAGGCTGTGATGCAGCTCTGTTGCTGGGGGCGATGTGAGGGCCAGCTCAACAGAATCTTTCAGGACCCAGAAGGGCTCAGCCGGCATCTGATGCTCATAATATACGGCACCTGCATCCAACTGAACACACAAGAGGAATCAAAAACCCTTTTATAACTGGCCACAGCCTATAACACTCTACATAAAACAAATCAAATGGTCAGATGCTGAAGCATCAGACAGTAAAAACAGCAAATAAGGAATATAGTTCGAATTCTAAATTTGAAATACTTGCAGATTTCATAAATTTAGATTTAACAGGCTAAAGCCAGAATGTAATGAGAGAATAGTGCTGCCCTCTACTGACCACTAATAATATCTGCACATATGATGCCCCCCTTGTGGCCAGAGATGGTATTACAATGAAAGAGGCTTTACTGATGGCACATTTTTAGGGTTTTTATAAAATGTCAAAAACAATTATTCTTTAAAATAATACTAATACCAATACTACTACTACTACTACTACCGCTAATAAAATCTAAACCTTTCTAAAATGTAGCTGTATGTGTTACTGGTTTCCTCTGTAAGTACATTTGCACCAATATACAATATTATTTACCTCAGTCTGTGTGAATCTAGTGATCTCCTCAAACTGTCCACGCTGGTTAGGTTTGATTATTCGTCCCAAGCGAGGAGGTTTCACTAGTGAGTATGTGATTTCATCAGCGCCTTCACTTGTTATGGCCCGCAAAATATCTCCACTGATCACCTGCCTGGTGCCTGACAAGCATCCCCAAACAAATCATATCACTTCACTGATTTCTTCATGAAAACACATTTGAGCAGCTTTCATACAGCTATAATTGACATAACTGATCTACAAGGATGTTCCAAGTAAGATTTTGGACTGTTCATGATGAGGAAAATGAAAAATGACCCCTCAATTGGAAGATTTATGAACAAAATTTCTCTGGGCCAATAAAGATCTTTCATTTGGCCCAGAGAAAGACAGGGATTTGGATTTAAGGTCTGGACGTGTGGAGCCCACCTGGGAAGACCATGAGTTCTCCCTTCGTTTCCATGGAGATGGTAAGCTGTCTTGCCTTGACAGCGAAGCGGTGGAGAGGTGAAGTGTGTTCTCCATCAGTCACGGTGAAGCTGAACCCACCAGACTCTGAGCCTGAAACCAGACACAAGCACATCATATTCACTACATCATGTTATACTCTTAAAACAAGGGTTCTTCAGTGGTTCCTTGCAGCACATTAGATTTATCAAAGTAAAAGTTCTTTGAGGGAACATTTATCTAAAAAGTCGCTATACATTTTCTAAAGCGTTTAGAGTGGGTTATAGTGAGATGCTATGTGGTTGCAAGGTGTTCACAATAGTTTTAGTAGTGAAAAGTGTTCCAAGTTGGTTTAGTGTGTTGCTATGCGCTTCAAACTGATTTTTTTTTGCATGCTCTATATGATTTCTAAGGTGTTCTGAGTTGTTTTAATGTGTTTTTTGGGTTTAAGCAGGTTACTATTATATGATTGCTGAGGTGTTCTGAGCTGTTTTTAGCATGTTGCTACGCATTCGCTAATGTGTTCTGAGTGTGCTATAGCATGTTGCCATGCAGGTGCTAAGCTTTTCCAAATAGTTTTTTTTTTTTTGCATGCTACTACTCTATATGATTGCTAAGTTGCTCTGAGTTGTTTGTAACATGTTCCTATGTAGTTGCTAAGGTGTGCTACTGAATATGACTGCTGTGTTGTTTTTAATGTTCAGGTTTTAGCTTGTTACTATGCAATTACTATGACATGATTGCTTAGTTGTTCTCAGTTTTTTTTAACGTGTTGCTCTGCATTTGCTAACATGCTAATATGCATTTGAGTGGGTTTTAGCATGTTCAGAACAGTTTTTTAGATGCTGCCACTCTATATGATTGCAATATTGAAGATTGAGATTGAAGTTGTTCTGAGTTGTTTTAACGTGTTGCTATGCATTCGCTAATGTGTTGTGAGTGGGTTTTGGCATGTTGCTAAAGGTGTTTTTTAGATGCTGCTACTGTATATGATTGCTGAGGTGTCCTGAGGTATTTTAAGTTGTTTTTAGCTTGTTGCTATATGTTTGCTAAGACATATTGACTGAGTTTTACTATGTTTTTATGCAGTTTTGGGAGGTTTTTAGTATATTGCTGTGGTGTTCTGTCAACCCACCCTGTTGAATGAATAAAACCTCTCCATTATTAATTTGAGCCTGGGTGAAACTGTCCACGCTGTCACCCGGGGACACTTTAAAGGCAACAATCCCATTGCTGGGCGTCTCGATGGCATACACCAGCTCCTCTGGAGGGGTGTCAAGATCTTCGCTGCTCAGCATATTGGCTGTGATTTCAGACTCCTCACCGGCTAGAAGCTAGAAGGAGAGAGCAGACACACAAACAAAGAGAGATAAACAAACCAATAAACAAGATGGAACAACTAAACTGTTGTTTTCAGAGGTGTCTAACTGTCTGGAGTCGTTGGGATGTGAAAGAGGCAGTTATGCCTCCTGATGCTGCTCTAATGGATGTGTAATGGACAAGTTGCTGAAAGACATTCTTAAACGATGAAATTCAGCTGGGAGAGTGCAGGGCTGCCGTGTGAGCGCCACACATCAACACGCATTTATCTGTTCCTGAACGCTTTCACTGCCTCAATCTACAGATCTCCTGAGAGACCGAGGGAAAAAACTGGAATTGAGTACATGGCGTAGTGCCCTGGAACAGAAAGGTCTACAAACTCATTATCATTTAGTAATCTAGTTTCCACATAACGTGACCTTCAAGATTTAAGTGCATGTAAAATCATCTCCTTTCCTCCAGTGAGTGCAATTTAATGGGGGGCAATGCAGTGTCATTACCAGGGCAAATATTAGTCATAGCAGATAGCGCTCTGTACTGCCCCCTGGTGACTGGTCAAAGACCTTTACATCACTTCCTGTGTAATATATCCATGGGCATCCACTAGATGGTAGCACTAGACCAGAGTACAGCACAACTGAAACAAACATCTCCCAAATTGGGCTGGAAATTGCTGTTTCTTCATACTCAATATTTAATAGATGTAACATGGATCAGAGGCTGCATGGCAAATCAAATCCCAGCATGCCGTGCCGAGGCCTGCTTTGATGGGAAACTGCAATCTCTCTCTGATTAGACTGGTGTGTCTCTATAGGCTCTCTACATTAGAGCACAGGGAGCCCAGAACTGATATATTACTCTCTGTGTGTGTGTGTTTGACTAATCGAGTGATTGTGTTTGTGTGGATGAATCTCAAAACAGTTTCATGTTTCATGTCAAAATCAAAAGGAAAATCACATGAAATTGTAAAAAGAAGACATTTTGGGAACATTGCAATTTTTGGCAGGGGGACAATAATTGCAACAAAATGCAACTGCACTGTGAAAATTACTGTAATGTGAAAATTATGATTTCTTAGATACCATAGTAGTATTTGTTGTACTGAATTTAATTTACCCAATTTTAATTCCAATAAAGACTTCTTTTTTTTTTGCCACATTACAGTCATTAAAATTATTTATTTATTTTGCATTATGCAGTTAATTCTATTCATAGCATAATAATACAATAATAATTGAATAAATTAAAATATACATAACTATAATTTCTGCAAATTAAAAAATTAAAACTAAATTTATAATTGAAAAAAGTATAATTGTTTTAATTTTTCTGGCTATACACACACAAAAAAAAAAAAAAAAAAAAATTTTTGAAATTTTTATTATATATAATTATTAATAAATAATAAATTAATAAATATTCTATTTATTACATATTTAAATCTATTTTTTCCCCTTTTGATCCTTTTGATTTTAGGGTCTTTCAAGTGAAATCACCTAATTATAAGTGTGTGTTAAATACTGTGGTGGTAAAACTTGTGTTTACAATTTTGAAAAGCGCAGGCCTGAATTTTCGACTTTCTCTGTTATTATCATCAGTAACCATTGAAAATTGAGGTGTTCCTGGATTAAAGCATGTCTGATACAGAGTCAGACAGACAGAGAGAAGGCACGCGCACAAGAGAAGGGAACTATCCGCATGTGGAAAAACACACATATCATTATTTCACATTTTGCGGGAGTCGAGTGGCGTCTCCGATTGGTCGGCTTTCCCTCCAGCCCAGAAGCCGAATTCTTGCCACCGTCATGGTTTTCCAAAAATGTGAGTTTCCACGGCAACCAGAAACCACAGACAACATCGAGCAAGCACTGAATGACACTCTGTGTTCCAGTGGAGGGAGTCGCTCTGAATTTTCCGACTACGTCTCTGTTCTAGAAGCTTCATTAATGTTTAAAACAGGGAAAATGGTCTCTGTGTACCTCCATTCCGGTGTTGCGTTGGAGGCGGGGCGGCTCGTCGTTCACAGGGAGGATGGTGATGCCGATGGTCAGGGACGCACTCCGGCGGGTGATGTGAAAAGCAGTCGCCATGAGGGTGAAACTGTCCTCTGTGGTCTCGCTGCTGTCATGGAAGTAGTACACCTGTCCCTGTTGTACCTGAGGAAACACAACAGACATCAAAAATCCAGTCACACAACCCTAATCCTTTTTCTGTCCATTAGGGCATTTTTGGTTTTACAGCGGCTTTATTTAGTCTTTTTTTTAAGTGACAAGACATTAAAAATGTCCTTTTAAAATTCTGCAGATGCAGTTTCCCTCCAAAAAGATGAAATAAATAAACAAAAACTGCCATGGGAACCATAGTTCCTGTTTTTAGGATTGTTTCATGTTGCTAATCAGAATCTTACTGTATTTTTGTCATTTTTTATTTATAGTATAACCCTCATGTTGTGTTATGGTCAATTTGGCATGGAGAGGATTTTCTTTTTCCTAAAAATGCTAGTTGATGCTAGTTAAAACCTAATACTTTACAAAGGATTTTTGTATTTTTGTAGATTTTTTTTCCTTCACCTTCTTGTCAAAAGTCACCAGCCTACAAAAAAAATACTGGATTCAATCTTTATATCAGATTGTTTTCTTTCAGTTAGCACAGGTTTTGTATTTCTTTTTGGAACTGAGTGATCATAGGCCTTATTGATCTAAGCCTATGCACCTCAGTTTTTGAGCAAATATTGTCACAATTATCCACAAAAAAGGTATTTTTTTTCTTTTTTTTTTTTTTACTCAAAAAACTGAGGTGCCCAAGTTCAGATCAATGAGGCCTATGATCAATCATTTCCAAAAAGAAATACAAAACCTGTCCCAATTAAAATAAAACAAGTTGACAAAAAGGTAAAATCCAATATTGTTGAGACATTTACAAGCAATTTTTAAAAGGCTGGTGATTTTTCACTGAGAACACCAAAAAAGATAAAGGATGTTCAGAACAGCACAAAGAATAGTAGAGAAATGACAGAAAATGATGCAGGAAACTTATTCTAAAAATGTATTCGAATTGCAATAACCATGAAAGAATTTCACAAGTCAGACTCAAACGTATGTCTGAACATGTGCTCTAACCACTACGCCACATCTCCAACCTTTTTTTATTTCTAAGATTAACATGGTTGTGAATAGTGAAGCTGTTCTTCCAAACAAAACGTTTCTCAGCATATTACATTACATAATTAAATGTACATCTGTCACACTAAAACTGGATTTGACGTGGGTGGTCAGATGCACTTTTTAAACAAAGTGCAGATTTAGTCAAACAAACATAATGCAAACTCTAGGAAGCCCCACAGCTGCGAGCGCGTCATGTGAAACTAACGTATGTTAGTGTGTCCGGCGCAGGAGGTCAGACGTCTGCTGTTTGTCATATGCTTATACAGATTTGAACAGGCTCCAGATGATCAGATCTTTGCACACAGTACACATCTTAACACTGACCACAAGCCCTCACATTTTCTTCAGAAAACATAAAAATCAAACTGCCTTTTCATTTTTTGGCTTATTTTCATTAGTACGAGCACCAAGCTCCAAGAGCTGTGTGCTAACCGCTAAGCCCAAGCTTATGCTAGCAGAATTTTTAGCAGAGAAAAGCTGTGCCTCTATTCTTTCCCACATCATTTAAGTCTGCATATTTGTCAGGAAATCGATAACTTATGGCGGCTTCTATTTTACTAGTATACTGTATATATGAAAAAAATACATTCATACTAAACAAATCAAGTCTAAATCTATGCACTGTTGATTCTCGAGTGAACTGTATCTTGTTTCAAGGTTTTTCTAGATATTTCGACTTGAAAACGAGTAAAAGGCTGATTAACTTAGAAGCCATTTTTGCAGTATATGGCTTAATGTGTCACAGCATGTATGCTAACCGTTATGTCGCAAGCTCTGATAGAACAGAAGCTTTTGTAAAGAAAATCTGAGCTTCATTTCTTTTCTGCTGCTGTTTTGTCAGCTAATCGTTGTGTTTGCCAGGAAATCGATACTGTTACCGACTGTTCACAGAAGATGTCAATTTTCCAAGTCTGGTCAAATGTTTGAGCTAACATGCTAATGGCTGAGAATCTTTGACCTTTTTTGCCATCTTTATTGATAATACAGTTAAAAAAGGGCAGGAAACGATGGAACAAAACTAACATCACAGTCTGCCAGAATGAGCCACAGTCCATTGTTTCAAAGTGTGCATGCTAATGCTTTTAATTTTTTATTGTTGATGTTAAATGACTTGAGTTTAAACTCTACTTGCATTTTGGCAGCAAATTCATCTATCACTTGATAGAAGCTAGCCACATTGTTTCACAAATGTTAACATGGACAGGTTTGTGACATACCATCCCCAAAAAACATTAGTAAGGCTAATATTAAAAAATATGAAAAAGAATAATGTTAATATATGTAATTTATTATATTATTAAAAGGGTAGTCCACCTAAAACTATCAGTATTTACTTTCATGTTGTTTCTTGTTTTTCTGTAGTTTTTGTAGGAATGTGTTGTAGATGTTATAACCAAAGGTTTTTGGTTTCCATTGATCATTATTAAACAAAACATACAATGCAAGTCAATGGGAACCAAAACTTTGGTTACCAATATAAAACTTCTAAACATCTCCTTTAAGTTCCACAAAAGAAAGAAAGTGACCAGTTCGGGACAACATGAAGGTGAGTAAATGATTTCCATTTTATTTTTGGGTGATTATCCCATTAATAATGTTAATACGAGTTTGATTTACTACAGTATACAACTTTGGCACTTTGTCCAAAGTCCTAAGGAAAACGGCAAAGCTGTTTCACATTATTCTGCTGTTATTTAGTCTGCATTTGTTATGAAATTGATAACTGTTGGCGACTATCTACATAAGATGTCAATTTTTGTAGCAGAGGAGAAATGTATTCCAGATTGTTTCGTCGTGACATGCTAATATCGGTTTTCTCTCTTTCTTTTTGAAGTCTGTGAGCTGTTTTGAGCTGTTTTCATCTCAGTGCATTGTGAATGTTTGCTACTATGCTGCACTGTAAGCTATCATTACAATCTGTCCCCTGGTGTGGCAGCGGTGACCGGCAGTATACAAACCCACTGCTGACTCCACAACACAGAATAAAGAAACGGCACATTCAGCTCAGTAATGAGCATGACGCATACGTCTTTAATTTAGGAACAATTCCGCTTTGGTTCCTTTCCTGCGCAGTAGTTTCCTTCCATATGGAACATATTAGTTGTGTTTCAGAAAGCATTGCATAACTGAAGAAAGGAAACATAGCGCAGGATAGCGAGACCCAGAGCGGTTAAGACGTCGTGTATTAAGATGAAGTGTGGAGTGGCTGCACACAATGAAGTTATTCTGACAGCTGGACTAAAGCCACCACAAGACATTGATTCTGAACTTCAAATTCAGTCTGTCCTCCATCTGTGATCTCCCTCTCTCTCAATCTTCCCTTCTCTGTCTGATCTGAGAGCTGTGTTCATTGCATAAGATATCTGTCAGTCTAACACCACTCACGTCCTGCTGCGTCTCGATCGCTGAAAGGAATATTCAGTGTCATTTTCAACTACAGACCTTCAAAATGTCAACGCCGCTGTTTTCAATAACACCAAAAGCATATGCGACCTGCTTTGTCATTTTGAGTCGCTTAGTTTTTGACAGAAAAAAGCAAAGTCTCAGCTTTCAAATTATTTAAATATAACAAATGTACATTCATACTCCAAAACATTGATGAGATTTAGTACTTGAAATACTGTCTATCAGAAAACCGTATCTTGGAAAAATGACCTCTAAAAAATTAAAAAATTTAATAATAATAATAATAATATAATAATAAGAATTAGAATAAGAATAATAATTATTATTATTATTTTTTTACAAATTATTTGACAAAATTACCAGATTTAATCAAATATAATATAATATAATATAATATAATATAATATAATATAATATAATATAATATAATATAATATAATATAATATAATATTTGTGCAGGTAAAAATGATGTAAGCTATGTACACTGCAAAAATATAAATAAATACATACATACATACATATAATAATTTCTTACTGGGTATTTGTCTTGTTTTCCAGTACAAATATTTAAACATTACTTCATATGCAAAATTAATTAACATGTTACATTTTTTTTCCTGAAAAAGTTTATAGAGTTTATAGCAAAAAAAAAAAAAAAAATTCTATTGATGAGGCCAGAAAAGATAAACTTAATTCAAAGGGAAAACAAGTTTATTTTTCTAAGTCCATTGGCAGAAATCCGTTCTTATTTTAAGCATTAAGTCACTCAACTGTGATATTTCTCTAGAAAAATACCTCATACAGTGTCATTTTGCTTCTCAAGTAAATCTAGCTCAATTAAGGAATGTTTAGAGACTTTATTGAAAAATAAGACTAACAAATTGAGCAAGAAAAACATTTTATTTTTATTTATTTTTTTGCAGTGTACAAGATGGTTTATTGATGTTGAAAGTTTTATTGATGTTCTGTGAAGATTTTCCTGCTGTAAATTGTTGTGAAGATGCTAATCTCTCATGCAGTATGTTAAAGGGTAACATTTTGAATATCCAGATAAAACTGACACTATTTGAAAACTGAGACTTTGCAATTCCGTTTTGGTAACACAGAAATTGAGCCTGAAGTTGAAAATAACCTGGGAGGTTAATCTATTCTGGTTGAATCGCTCTCGAGTTAAACTGATCTCTGTTCTCAATGTTGCACGCCTGGCGGCGCGGTGTAAATGCTTTATTTGTGGGATATATGGGCTAGTTTATTCTGGCCCGCGGCTGCAGGGAAGCGCAAGTCAGAATTTCCATCAAGTTGAAACGGCAGTCGTAGCAATTTCTAACCGCTCTCAAACAACAGCATACTCATTCTACCGCCAGTCTTTCCCTGCTCATTCTTTCCACTAGAAGACCTCTGGGGCACTCCGCTTGATATCATAATGCGAAGTAGTTTTGGGGGGCCTGCTGGAAATAAAGAGAGTTTAGATAAGTCTTAAAAGACACTGGGAGAAAGAGAAATTGTGTCTTTGAGCCTCTAAAACACAGCGAGCATCAGACAGGCGTGATCAAGGTCTGCCTCAATAGCTGTTATTCTGTGAACGGCTTGTAATTAAGATGCAGAAAATGCTATTTTATGCCTGACTGTTCCTCAGTGATATGGCAAAATGCTACACAGGGATCCTGGTAGTCTCTGAGAAACCATTACATGAGGCTGTTCGCCCTTTTAATTAAAGCCAATGACAGCTCCTCTGGTTCCAGTGCAGCTCTTTTATCGTGAGAAGAATTAACTCTCATTGCAGGCACAAAGTACAAACAAACAAAACAAACAAGCCTGTAATTACGGCATCGTTAGTTGTTCCCACTGTTTCCTCTATAAATGAGAACAGTTTACCCAAAAAATGAAAATTCTGTCATCATCTGCTCACCCTCATGTCATGACTTTCTTCCTCCTGTGAAACTCACAACCATTTCCAAGATGCCTGAGCGAACAATGAAAGCATATTGTGACCAGTGGCTGTCAAGCTCCAAAAAGGACAGTTAAGCAACATAAAATTAGTCTTTACAGCTCAGCAACAACATTTTTTTTGTTTGTTTGTTCTGTGTGCCTGTCTGTCGATCGGCAACTCTACATATAATCGAGATGTTCTGTTAAAGATCGGAGCATCGTGCTCCGAGCTAGACTCCATCTGGAATCATTATTATAACAACGTACAATTCCTGGAAAAGATCGTTCGTTCAGCCGACCGGTAAACGCAGGAGGTGGCACAGGGAACGCAGGCAAAAAAGCGAAGCTACCAGGCTGGCATGCTAACAAGGCTAAAGAGATCACCCCATAAGCCTGCACTGCCCAGCATCTTCCTCACAAATGCAAGGTCACTCAGCAACAAAACAGAAGAATTTAATTGAATTATATTGACGCAACAATAAGGACCTGGCCTGAGGAAGCTTCCATTAAACTTCAGGACCTTTTTGAAAACACTCACTGGGACTTATTTGCACAACAAAACATAGAGGACTACACATTTACTGTCCTCTCCTATCTACAGTTCTGCACTGACAATGTCACAGCTGAGAAACAAATCAAATCCTATCCAAACAACATACCATGGACGACACAAGAAGTTAAGCTATGTCTGAGGGACCGTGACTCAGCCTTCAGGTCTGGTAATGTAGAACTGTATAGTACAGCCAGATTCAACCTGAAGAGGAGCATCAAAGAGACAAAAGCTGCTTACAGCCAGAAATTTGAAGGCCACTTCAGTAATGGGGACCCTCAAAGAGTTTGGCAGAGTATCCAACATCTCACCAATTATAAAAGCAGCACAAGTCCAGACATAAGCAGCATCAGCCACTCACTGGCTAAATCACTTCTTTGCCCGCTTTGATGTCAGCATGGATGGAATTGAGCATGTGCTGTTACCCTCCACTGACAGCCTGGCACCTTCTATAAGTACAGCAGAGGTCAGAAAAGTGCTTTAGCCCCAATTCTTTATGAAGTAACTCTGACGTCATCAGTATCATTTATTTTCTTAGCCCCCCCACATATTGGTCTAGTTCTTTATGAAGTAACTCTGACGTAATAAGTTTTGTTTATTTTCTTGGATGAAATATGTTTTGGTCTAGCAGACTGTCAGGCTGGGGGGCCATCACTCAACCACTCTGACTCTCAGCACTGGAGCTCCACAAGGCTCCGTGCTGAGTCCTCTGCAACTGCACACCAACCCACAGTACAAACACAATCATTAAATTTGCAGATGACACCACTGTGGTGGGGTTAATATCAAATGGTGACGAGTCAGGAAGGAAGTGGCTGAACTCTAAAAATGGTGCATCAATAACAACTTGCCACTCAACACCTCCAAAACAAAGGAGCTCATCATCAATTTCCAGAAAAAGAAAGAGGAACCAACCCCTCAATACGTTGGAGGAGAAATGGTGGAGAGGGTGACCATCTTTAAATTTCTTGGCACACATATCTCCCAGGATCTCTCATGGACTGTTAACACAATGTCTCTGGTCAAGAAGGCACAGCAACGGTTGTACTTCCAAAGGATGCTGAGGAAATCCATTCTGTCTCAGCAGCTGCTTGTGTCCTTTTACCACTGATCAGTAGGAACCATACTTTCCCATGGCATTCTCGTGTGGTATGCTGGCTGCACTATGGCTGAGAAAAAAGCTTTGCAGAGAGTCATCAGCTCCGCACAGAAAATCACTGGTGCAGAGCTGGCTTAACTTGCTGACATCTACAGCACCAGATGCATACGTTGGGCCAGAAGTATAATAAAGGACTCTTCCCACCCCACCCCGGCAACCACTGCTTCACTCTCTTGCCCTCTAGAAAACACTATAGATCCCACAAGACACACACCTCCACACTCACTTTCATGTTTTCTGAAGTCACATGATAGCCACTGCAGATCTTAAATCTCATTTGCATATTCTAGCTGCATCAGTATAGTATTATGAGTCATGTGGACTGCTGTTATGGAGATTCTGTGTCCTTTTTGGATATTCAGACCTCCTGACACAATATGCAATAATTGTATAGTAAAAATCAGTGTGAAGATTATGCAAAATATCTCATCTTGTGTTCCACAGAAGAAAGTTAGAGAATGAGTAAATTATTACAGATTTTTAATTTCATGTCAGTGTTGTGATTCTCAACTAAAACTAAAAGAAACCAAAACAATTCAAAATTGCTTTCAGTAATTAAAATAAAGCCAAAATAAAATACATTCTAAATATCCAGTGGAAAAAAATCTATATCCTCTGATGCCCATAAAGATTGACAAACATGTTTCTGAGGTTACTCCTCCCATCCCTACACCTAACATCAATGGCCACTCCTTTGATGCCCATATAAGGGTTGGTGAACATGTTTTTAAAGATGGCCACTCCTCTTCCCAAGCTTTACAACCATGACCACTCCTCTGATGCCCATATAAGGGTTGGTGAACATGTTTCCGAGGTGAAATGAAGATGAAAAATGTTGCCTTTACAACTAACTGAAATAAAAATAAAGCTATATATAATATAAATATTTTAAAAATGAAAACTAATGAAAGTGACAAAAGCAGATAATAAAATGAAAAAAAACTTAAATTAAAATGAAAACTGAACATAAAAATAAAAGCTTATTTAAAACATTAATATAATAAACACTTTATTTGTATATAAATAATAGTAAAATGTTGTGTATTTGTTGGCACTCACATCCTCCCAGGTGAAGGTGACAAGTCCATCTTCTTCATCCAGATTCTTAATATCTCCATGCTGAGGTGGTTCCTCCATAATAAACTCGATGTTCATGGAACGGTAGAATTGGTGTGTGATATTCAGAACCTCTTGGGTCAGCACCACAGATCCACCCTCCCTCACGGTGAGGTTGACCACCTGGATGGGTATGATGCGTGGAACAATGACCACCTGCACCTGTAGGTCTTCTATGGTGGTGAAGCCATTGCTGACATCGACTGTGAAGTGGTCCTGGCCCTGAAGGGAAGTGGAGACATAAAAGATTCTGCCCAGGTTTATGTCCTCTTGTGTGAAGGATTGAATGTAGTCCAGCACGGGTGATGCTGTGCTGTCTGAGTCGTTGCTGAGTTTGACCACATGACCCAGCCGTGGAAAGTCTTTGACAGAGTACACCATCTCTTTGGGCAGGATGTCTTTTTGCATCACCTAAGAAGATGGCAAGAAGACCTTCAAATGAGTGCAGTAAGAAAACTGCTTTCAAATACTGCATATCCCTATGGACAGCCAGGTACCAATTATCTTTTAATAATAATTTAATAATAATGTTTGATATCAATAATGTTAGGACATGAACTTATTTTGACATGCCGTATTTGAACATATGTAAAGGGAAATGACATTGAAGAAAGAAAGTTACATTGGGGACAACATGAGGATGAATAAAGGAATTTCATTGTTGGCTGAACTATCCCATCAACTTAAATCTTATTTTTTATTATTATTATTATTTTTTTTTAAACTATGTATTTGTTATTATTGTTATTTTTTTTTGTCTTAAGTGTCAATTGTTTGAAATTGCATCTGAAAGCTGAATAAATAAGCTTTTCGCTGATGTATGGTTCGTTAGGATAGGACAATATTTCGCTGAGATACAACTATTTGAAAATCTGGAATCTGAGGGTGCAAAAAAAAGTATTGAGAAAATCGCCTTTAAAATTGTCCAAATGAAGTCCTTAGCAATGCATACTACTAAGCAAAAATGAAGTTTTGATATATTTGTGGTAGGAAATTTGCAAAATATCTTCATGGAACATGATCTTTACTTAATATCCTAAAGATTTTTGGCATAAGAGAAAAATCAATAATTTTGATCCATACAATGTATTTTTACCTATTGCTACAAATATACCCCAGCGACTTAAGACTGGTTTTGTGGTCCAGGGTCACATTTACATAGTTTAAAAATACACATATATATATATATTTTTTTTGATCTATCAAATTGCTCTGAATGGCACATTATAAGAACCTTGAGCTGTTATTATAAATTAGATTATGCCAAATCCCCTATTTAGCATGTGATAAATCTCAGAAACACTTGGAGGAAAAAGTAGCACAAAACGTAAATCAATGTCAGGCATCACAAATGTCCTAATAAATCTGGTCAGAGGCTGTTTCCTCTACTGGGTAATTACTGAAAGTACACTCAGTGGAGCGTCAACAATAGCAGAACCACTGCAGAGTTTCAACTACATTTGAAACATTTTCTTTCTTCTAAAACACACAGTTTGCAACTAAATGCAAAGCAGCTCCTGGATAGATTTATGAGACCAGCATTCTGGGATTTTGGGAGTAGTTCGCTTGCAGTTCTGGAACCTTCCACAAGCATAATACAACAGCTGTTGAACACAAATTATCATTAACGACTGTTGTATGTCTTTGTAAACTGATGTTAATAATTCTGCTATATGTGAGGTATTTAAAGCACTGGCTTTCTGCCTTTGGATAACAACTTATGGCTTGACATGAAAGCACTCTCATGGCCTCTTTCCTGAAACTTTAAAGCACTGGCTTTCTGCCTTTGGATAACAACTTATGGCTTGACATGAAAGCATTATGATGGCCATTTTGTGTGTGTGTGTAAATTGTTGTACTTGATTTTTTAGGCATTGAGTGAAAAAAAAAATCAGTGTTCAGAACAATTCACTACAGTACAATAATTATATCTGAGCAGCAACTTGCAATTTTATGTCTGATCCACAAATGTCAATCGAAAGGTCAGAGTTCTGTAGTGCATCTACAAGAGCAGTTTTTACCAACAATTTACACACATTTAAGCATAAACAGTTTTTTTTTAAATATGTACTTGAAACAAGAAAGAGCATGCCATAAAATGCCAACAGAATAAAAAAAAATCATCAATATTTTTAAAATATATTTAAGAAAGGTATTAAGTTTTACCTCCAGGTGTTTTGCATCAATAACAGAATGCTCTCCTTCATAGGCAAGGATCACCATGTTTGACACGACCTTTGGCTGTGACAGGTATCCATTCTTGAATATCTTAATCCTGAAAGTACCCTCCGTGGACCAACCCTTAGCTTGCACAGAGAAGGCAAAGGAATCTTTTGAGCTAAGGCTCTGGTCACTGTGTTCATAGGAGACCACACCCTTAGTCAGGTCCTCTTGTGTAAATGTGGAAGATTCAATTCCACTGACTATAATCCTACCATCACTCGGAGGAGAAGTCACATCATAAATGATCTCAGCTGCACTTCTGATGTCCATGTTGGTCTCTGCACTTAGCAGACTGGTGTTCAGTGTCTTGGTGCTACCATGGTCCATGACCACCATTGTATTATTGGCTATACGTAGATAAGGGTCACCTGCTTGCACCTGAAGTACAGCTGTTGTCTTATATAAACCATCAGATACTTGAAGTTGGAATCGCTCACGATCTGCCCCATGATGGACAAACAAAACCTTCCCGTCCCTCAGGTCAGCTTGGGTAAAGCGGTAGAGAGGTTGAGTTGGGTCTACCGCAGAGACAATGTTTCCTGAAAGAATTCCCACTCTCACATAAACCAACTGGGTGTCATTAAAGTCAGAATCATCGTCTTTGAACAAAATGTCATCAGTGGTCAATAAATGCTGGCCATTTCTGACAACATTAAAAGGTTTGTTGATTACCCTTTGAGGTACGTAGTCATTCCTGGATTGTATTGCAATGTTAAACACTCCCCTCAGTACCTCATGACCCTCTTCTTGCCAACCATTGCCAGCTCTTGAATCAAATGCCAGAAAGGAAAACTGGTCATGACTTGTCTCTGATCCATCATGTTTGTAGACCAACCTGTTCAAAGAGAGATCTTCAGCGCTAAAGACTCGAATTGCACCATCAAACCTTTGCACTCCTGGTGGGGAGTCTCTGATAAGACGACCATGTTTGGGATCTTGCACTATCCTGTACACAAAGTCTGTTGAGGTGGAGGTTTGCACCCAGAGGTATTCTTTATTTATGATGGATTCATTTCCTTCCAGCACAACAAGTCTCTCATTGATGAGGACAGGAGCATCAGAATCAGCCTTGATTTTGATTGGAAAGGTGTACACTCTGGAGTACTGATCCTCTGCGAATACTTTGAACTGGAACTGATCCTCAAAGTCAACTGCCCTGCGGACACGAGGACTGTAACTTATGAAACCATTGAAAATGTCTTGTTGGGTGAAGGTATCACCATCAGACAACTCTTTATCAAGCATCATCAAGACTCCTTGGACTGGGCTTTTTGTAATCATGTACTGGATTGATCTTGAATCAGTGTTGCTTTCCATCACAAAAGCTTGTAGTTGTTCAGGTTTAATGACCTTTTGCTGCCCATCTTCAACTTCTAGAGGAACACTTTTAGCTATTCCTATAAGAGCAGGCGTGATATTTATAATAAATAAGTTGTCTGGAATGATGACCTGTCCAAGCTGTGCATTGAAGTGAATAAACTCTGTTTCTGTGCCCTTGAGATCAGCTGTGGGGTTGGGAACGTATATCAGTCGGTTTTGCTCCAGGTCAGACTGATGAAATAGTGTGACTCTTTTTGGTACCCCATCATCTGAGATCAACTGCAGTTCTCCAAACTGAAGTGGCTGAGTGACATTATATACAACGTCGCCAGTTTTTGGAGTTGCAGAAATGGCCAGATTTTGTATTCCAATAGGGGTGCTGTCATCCTGGGTGATCAGAAGGCCAGTATTTGTGACTACACTCATCTGTGGCTGGGTTATAAGCAACTTAAATGTGCTTGAGTGGCTAACCGAATCTCCATTTGAGACCTGCAGGGTAAGTTCTGGAACTTCTCCTCCTTTGTGCACATAGTAGATATTTCCTTCTTTCAGCTGTCTACAAGTGAACTTTCTTAGACCAAATCCTGGCTGTTGAGCATTTTCCAGATATCCAGCAGCAGTAGGGTCCGACGTGACTGTGACCTCGAGTTCAGCACAACGATTGTCAGAGTCTGAGATTTTAATGAGGTTTGGGCTCAAACGTGTGCGCCCGTTAGCTGTGATTGAGATGTCACCTGCACTGAGCTGAGGGGTGTCATTGACGGGGATAATCTCCACCGGTAGCACAAATTTGCGTGCAACACTCAAGCACTCTGGGAGATTTGTTCCATGAACAGTCACCTCTAGCTGGATTTGATCTCCATACCTTTCATTGCCATCATGAATATACTTGATTTTCTTGTTGACAACATCCAGAAGGGTAAACTTCTTTACTATTGTCTGTCTTAAGTTCATATCAACCACTCCATACCAGGGTTCGTTCAGCAGAGTAAAGATGATCTCAGATTCACGAACACCTGCAGCTTTTAGGTTAAATGTTGGGTTTAGGTTTACAATGTCGATGTTTGCCACTCCTCCCTCAGAAACCAACAGAGGAGTGATGTCCAGGAGCCTGGAAATATTGCGGAACATCTCTGGCGAGTCCTCTGTAGGGAAACAGTGTCTTTCATCAATATTGACATTAATGTATGTGATTCTTACTGGAGGTGTAGTTGTTAACTCCAAATCTTCATCATAAGTCGAGTAATCATATTCTCCTTCACATTTCACATGAATGTCTTTAGTTATCAGAGCATCCTGCAGGCTTCTGCCCTTCTGATTCACCTTGATTTCTCCTAAACATCCAATAAAGGACTCCGTTGTGACCTCCTCCTCCACATGAGTTAAATAATTCTGAAACACATCTTTCATCTTCCTTTGAATACCTCCCAGGTACAGGTTCCCCACTAGATCCAGCTTTTCTGTCTCATTAAGAGGGAGAGAAACCATTTGACTGTCCACATTTATCAAGAACTCATTGGGGTCAATTTGAACTTTTACTCTGTGCCACTGATCATCATCCACTTTCACCTCCACATTGTCTAGCACATACATTCCACTTCCCAGATCCATTACACCTTTTAGGAACCCTCCTGCCATTCCGATTGCAATGAAGTCTGTCTGGTGTCCTGGGTGGAAGAGCAACAGAGCATCCTCAATGGTCGTCTTCATCAGCATCTCCAGGCTACGGGAGCCTGAGCTAGGTCTGGTCCAGGTAGGGAAAGAGATGAATGATTCTGGACTGATAAAGCTTGTGGCATCTCCGTCCCCTGCCTCAAATTCACTGCTGCAGCTTTCCTTGGTGTCATAGCAGACTGTAGCTGCTTTAGCCAGAATATCAAAGTCATGCGATTTAAACTCAACGTTGCTCATGCAACCACGCAGGGAGGGAATAGCTGTGCTCAGGTACTCCACTTCCAGGTCCCTCACGCCCCCAAGAAACACGCCTTGGTCGATGTTTAGGTCCTCATCTTCATTCTCCACTGGGATGAAGGAGGTGTACAGGTGGTCTACAGCCATACTAAGTTTGGAGTCTTTCAGAATGAGAGACACATGATGGCTCAGAAGGTTGCTGAGCTGGAGACCCATGGTGGAGGAGAGAACCTTTTCTCCGGAGCCCATGTCAATTCTGGCCTGTAAAGATACACAGGCAAACAAATCATTAAACAAAAAAAGTGACTGTTAAATATAAGAAGCAAAACATCATGTTTGCATTTACTGGAAAAAATGGTTTGTGCTGTTTGCCTGTGAAAAAGTTGTTGCCATGATGTTACGGTGTTTTGAGTGGTTACCCTGTTGAAAAAAAAAACAGCATATGCTGGTTAGGTATGTTTTGAAGTATGGTAGCTGGTTAGAGCTGGTTTAAGCTGGTCCTTAGTTGGTCACGAGCTGGTTATAAGCTGGTCCTGAGCAGGAGCTAGTAGCTCAAACCAGCTACCATGCTTCTACCAGCATATGCTGTTTTTTTTTTCAACAGGGTAGCAGGGCATTTTTAATGCAGTTTCTAAGCTGCTCTGAGTGTTTTGTAGTACATTGCTAATCAGTTGCTCAGATGTTCTAGTTTATTTCCTGCGATATTATTTGAGGTAACATTCATGTTTGTAGCACAAATTGGCTGGAGGAATTGCATGCTGAAGGTTAATAAATGTTAGTTTAAGAAGTTTGTTCAGGGTTTTGGGGTTTCCTTGCTCCAAAAGCACAACTAGGTAATATTATCTTAATATCTTAATACATGTAATTTTGCTTCTCAGGTACATTTATCTTTAAACATTTTTACTAGAATACAAGACAAAGGTACTGGTTAAGAATATCATTTTTCACAGTCCATTATACCTCCATTCAGCTGTGAAATTCTAATACAGACGTTGCTGGATCCTTGGCTACACAGTATTTCAAACACTCTGTAGCCACTTAAACTGAAAATATCACAGATCTCATTTCAGATCTGCAGCCTCCAAAGAAAAAAAAAGTAAATCTGCATGAATTGAATATGTCTGTGGAAATGCGTTTTTAATGACAAATCTCGCCATCGATGAAATAGTCTTGGTACGGTTTCATATTGCAGCATAATGCAGGAAGTTTGAGCGTCTGTGTTTATCTTTGCAGAGCGGGAGCCATTTTCTAGGGAGGCTGCAGATGAAGAAGAAATATCTCAGAGCAAACCAGTAACTCATTCAAGCCATGGAAGCTTTTTCCATGTGTTGAGCTGAAAACTGAGACGATTCAGTCACAGCGGAGCTGGAAGCGAATGTGAGTCATCCCTCTCACCACAAACCAAACGGCTGCTTCTCAAAAACTCACAAGAGATTTTCTCAGTGTGTGGCTCCTTCTGGGGCCCTAAAGTCTTGAAGGGCCATGAGAAAACAGTGGAGATTTTATTTATTTGTCTAGTCAGTCTGGGTTTTAATTTACATTACAAAGTAGATATTTTGCAGAACTGCACCCTGTGCTTTCTGATTTTCCCAGATTTGATCTCTGTCTTTAGTGTATAAGTAGTCATATACAAGGCACTTTTATCCAAAGCAGTTTAACACTTAAAAAAAGTTTTCACACTGACAGTAAATTACAGCAACAAAGCAACTAGAGGTCAAAGGGTGATTACAGGTGACATGAGCAGCTGTTGGTGATCTAAATGTACTGTATTTCACCTGTAATCTGCCATTGTAGAGCTCCAGCGAGAGGTAATCTCTGTGTCCTGCCGCCAGTAGGAGTAGGCCGCTACGTCTGCTTGTTTCAAATTGGAGCGACACTTGAAAACTTGACAGGTCCTGAACGGCATCTATCCGACAGTAGCTGTCCCCGAAATAGGAAGCTGCAAACACAGAAGGAGAATTTTCTTTTTATTTGAAATATTTTAATGATGACGTGCACCAACAATGTGTGAATGTGGAAGTGGGGAGACACACAGCAGATGTAAGCTTGAATTTAAAACTTTTCCAGCTGTCTTGTCAGCTGTTGTATAGAAAAAACACTGTTCTGGACAGTTCCAGCTTCGGCCCCATGGGAATGTTTATATAACTGCTTTTCTGCAGGATTCCCAGAGCTTAGTGTAGTAATGTTCACCTGTATGCTAATGTAGCCACCTGCCTTGGATTGCAAATGAGATTTTTTTCCCTCTATTGCTTTCACTCACTCACTCACTTTAGTAAATCATTCACATATCACTCCTGGGCCTTATGTCAAGGAGATCCCCGTTCCATTAAATAGGTTTCCAGGGGCCAAATCAACAGCGTCTACTCCACTGTAACATTATATGGCCAGACTCATTGGGAAACTCCTTCATGGAATTCTGGGATTCAGAAATGGAACATTCTCACAGGAACTATGGTCAAACGTCTTGGTAGAGGGTCAGGAGTCAATTTATGACTCATGTAATTCCCTTATCCGAGATCATCAACAGGATACTATTGTTACAACAAAAACGTCACATATTAGGCAAATGCTAATCAAATTTCCAAGGTAAATTAAGGTTAAAATCTCACAATGGTATATTCATAAGAATTAAAGGAACAATTCACCCAAAAATAAAAATTCTTTCATCATTTACTCACCCCTTGTTGAATGAATCGTTAGATCTGGTTCACAAACCAGTCTGAAAGTTTTTTTCAAGTATCAGAGTGATTTGAGTTTACTCAATCTAATGTGAATCCAAGGTGAATCACTCTTTTTACCTGTTTACTTGAACTCACTAAATTATTCAGACAAAGATTACCAGTAAACACTGACTTAAATTTCGATTCGTTCCTCACACAAAGCTAAAGTATGACATCAGAAGACTTGGAATACAGTCATCTGGACAACTTTCATGGTTCTTTTCCATCCTTTTTGAAACTTGAATGTTTGTACTCTTTGATTGTAATTGCATGGAAACATATCAGTAGATTCTTCAAAATTCCTTGTTCCACATAAGAAAGCAAGTCTGGGTTTGGAATGATGTGAGGGTGAATATATAATGACAGATTTTTGAGTAAATTACTTCTTTATCCTGTTAAATATACATGATAGAGTAGCATCTGAAATCATTCAGCAAAATTTACTGTGATTAGCTAAACGCTACTTCTAAGACAGTGGCATCCTGCCTAGTTGCGTTTCTGTTTGTTCCTCTGTATTCATGCACAAAGGAAATAAAATGTTTTCAGAGATATATAGCACTTAATACTCACCATAAATAAAGTCAACTGGATGTGCAGAAAACTATGGGAGTAAACTATTTTCATGCGGCAAAATATCTATTTTATGACCATCTTAAAGACCATCTTTAGAGTAATTGAAATGCCCATTTGCATTTGGAGTGAGCGATGCATCAAAAGAATCCAGAGATCTTCACAGTTCAGCAAAAGATTCTCACAGATACCCCCTATATACATTCAGTCGATGCACTCCAAAAAACAAACACATAAATCTCGCCGAAAGAGCCAAACACAACAGGAGGCACAGCAAAACGCAGAAGCTCATATGATCTCACATATAATAATCTATAATGCTGAAAAGGTTATAACATTTAGATCTGAGCCTGTATAAGACTGTCCACACAGTCTTTAGATAGTAGATAGGACCCAGAAAAGCAAGATGAATTTTAATGAAGCTACATTTATCTGAAGCCTGCAACTCCGATTTGGAGCTCAACGACCTTCTGCAGGGTCCAGTGAAAGAATATATGGACTTAGCTGGGAATCTTTCCCTCAACTTTACGATATTTAGACCTGTTTTTTTTTTTTTTTGGAAAATTCACGGTGCACGCGGGAGGTAGAATGGGCAACTGGAGCCCAAGGACTCTGAGGTTCAATCCACTGTCGGTACGCTTTGAGCATGCTCAGACCAGAAAAGACACAAGGGGCCACAGTGAGCACAGTATGAATCTGGAACCCATTAAAACTCTTTGAGGGGATTCTAAATGGGACACATGTGTTGAAGACCCCCAGCCATTCCAGGATTCAACATGCACCATACATTTAACCAAGACTCAGGTCAGCTCTCGTCTTTATAAGCCAGTCATGTCTCATTGCATGCTAAAAACTCAGGCGGCAGGCTTTTGTTTGTGAATGAGCATCAGTATTCTGCAGGTTAGTTGATTATGAAACTCCAGTGATTTGAAAGCAAAGGGCACATCTGTCTTTACACACCAGTTATTTTATAGAGGGGAACACTGTTTCAAAAGAAAACCAAGAGTGGAAAAATCGAGAGCGATGGCTGTATGGACAGAAACATGGAATGTATGTGTGCCAAAGTGGAATTATAAAATCTATTTGGCATCGGTAGGAACATAAATCTATTTAAAGCCAACATGAAAGCAGATTTGACCCTATTTATTACACATTCCTTGGACATTTGTCTTTGTAATCATCAAAATCAAAGTTGAAAGACCTTTAAAACATCTTTTCTGCTCATGTGACAAATGCCTCTTTTCAATCCCTCATCCTCCAAACAACCTCCATTCTGCAAAATAATGTCCACTTTGACAATACATGCAATTATGTAAAGTCCAGTTATTTTCCCTCATTTAATATCCTGTTTCACTCTGAGATACAGTATGTCAGAATATTGAAGTAAAACGTGCTTATGCATTTCAAATTAAACTGTAAGGGCACTGACCTAAAAGTACATACTTTATCAGTGATGGTACATAATTCAGAGTATGTATTAATTCAGAATGCTGTTGGATATAAAATCGTTGATCATACAACCATTTGTTACACACTGCATGTGCATTACACTATGAGATATATTTATATTTATTTATACTTATTATAAGTGTCATGGAATTTTAATGCAATATAAAAGTCAAAAACAATCAAAGCTCCACTTTTATAGAGTGCAACAACCACGTTCAGGAAATAAAAATCCCATTCTTTATAAGGGAACCGATTTTGAACATTAAACCTTTATAGACAGGCCTACTATGATCTATAAGATTATTAATCAATAGAATATGCTTTTTAGAAGACATCAAGCTGCATTATTTCAACTTCAATTTTTGTTATTTGCAGCGCTTCTTAAGATAAGTCATTAAGTACAGTCTTGTAGCTGTCTCTTTGTCTGAGTTGTCCATTGGAAAAAATACTTCCAGAACCAAGGGTGCTGAAAAAGTGGGGTGAAAAAGCATGCATGGATGCATACACTCCAAATAGTATTATTTTCAACATACTATACTTTGGGATGCATTCAGCCTAATCTTAAATACTATTTAGGACATAAAGTAAGTGGATTTGGTTGCAGTCCTGTTCTTTGATGTGACTTTCTAAGTCACACTAGCTTAATCATATGATGCTGTTGCTCTTGCATCCTTCGCCCTGGGAAACTGTGTGCTTGTGCGTGTGTATGTCCCTGGATGTCTGCCAGGGCAGATGGCGCTGTCGTGAGGGCCGCTCCAGTCGGTATTTTTAGTGCTCAAAGGGAACTGAGTGGGTCTCTGTCTCCTCATCCTGTGAATGAATCAGACGCACCCTAGTTCCTCAAAACCCCATCAGATAACCGGAACATTCACACGGAAGCAGAAACAACTGAAACCAGCGGAAGCAACCTGCTGTTTAATCTGCCAAACAAGAGATGTGTAGACCATAGGCGGAGGAAGCAGACTAAAAGAATCCATAATGAAGCATGTTTTTTTTATCACAGCTATATTCTGTCTAGACTGAACCTCTCTGAAGGTGACCTTAACTCGCTTGCTCATTTGGCTCACGAATGATTTGTTGTCCACGGCTGCAGTCATGGGGAATAAACGGATCTCTCCGCATATAAGCTCCGTGCCATAAAAACAGGTCTGGACTCGATCCAGTCTCTGCACCATATACCTGCTCTAATTATATGAATGTCTGACCTTTTACCTGAGCTTCCGTCCCCAAATTACATTTACACAACTACAATAAAAAAAGAAAGTGTCAGTCACTGAACCATGGTAACCAGCAGTTCTGTTTGCACTATTCATACAAACACAAATAATTAATGTAAAATATAAATTTTTAAGAGCACATCTCAAAACATGGCAAACATCTTTTCACGTGTGCTCTCCATGGTAACAATGAGTGACCATTACATTTCCTAAAACAAACCGCTGAGCTGCCGGTAAGATTAAACATAGTAAATAGCGGTCGTGCTGCTGATGTGTTCCTTTGGTTATGTAGTGGCTGTATGTGTGTGTGTGTGTGTGTTTGTGTGTGTGTGAGAGAGAGAGAGAGAGAGAGAAAGAGGGATGGTTGTAATTACATCAATCTTAAAGCTGTGTTTTACTGGAGTCTCTCTCTATATAGACCCTGAGCTATTCATGGGCATGGCTGTTGCTATGGCAGATCAAAAACAGCCTCTGCATTGATCAAAGTCTGTCAAGATATTTCAAGAAAATAATATTTTACAAGAAAATAAGGATGATGACACATCAGTAAACACGTAGGCCTCTTTTTCCTCTCAGAGAGATAAATATGAAAAATAATGGTGGAAATAAAAAAAAAACAATGCTTTATTACTTTCTCTGAGCAACACATCCTTCAAAATATAGACAAAAATATAGAAAAAGAAACCAAATTAATATGTATTGATATTTAATATTAATATTTCCTCTGCCTGTTTTTAAACAAGGTAATAACGCTAACATTACGCCAAAATGTGCGTGATGATGCGTCTTTGACGTGCCATATTTGAATGTACACAAACAAGGTTTGAGAGCTATTGCTGAGGGGAATTTTTTTCTGCAAATAAAAACTTAAAATTCGGCTTTTATGATCACAGAAAGTTATCGCTTGACTCGCTTCACGCAAGGAGTGAACAATGAACTATTTTATGACTATTACGTGTATGACAGCCATTCCCTGTTCACTCATATGGAAAACCAGCCAGGACACCAAATGCATAATAATTCCTAACGTTAACAGATCAACACAAGGGGGAGTACATAGTGACATATTAACTTAACCACACAATTCAGACCAACTGCGTGCTTGTTTACTTTTATACAGGTGATGTATAACAGAAACTGACTACGTTAATTAAGTTTTTAAAAAGTTTGATTGCCTATGTGACAGACGGAATAAGATTCTGAGTTAATGTTTTTGTAAAACAGCCTCTGTACAATAGACAAATTGATCACTGTATGTCTCCTTGAAACACACAATGGTGGATCATTGATTTGAACAAATCGGTTGAGTGAATGATTTAATGATTCACGCATACACTCAGTTGTTTCTTTCTGGAATGATCAAGGATTTGAACGAATTGGTTATTAGCAAATGACTCATTCATAAAGACAGTCACTTGTCACCATCTAGTGGCTCAACATGTGTTCCTGTAGCTCAAGTGGTAGAGCATTGTGTTAACAAGCGCAAGGTTGGGGGTTCAATTCCCTGGGAACACATGATAGGTAAAAATTGATAGCCTGAATGCACTGTAAGTTGCTTTGGATAAAAGCGTCTGCTAAATGCATAAATTTAATTTAATTTTAATTTCAACATGCTTAAAATTCCCTATAGGCGACTTTTAATTGTATTGACTATATGTTAATTATAATTAATCTTAACCGCTAATGCAAGACAATACTAGCAATACATGCTTTTAGTATTTTTTTGCCATATATTTAGTGTATAACGTTATCTCCATATACTACATTGAACTTACATAAAAAAAGGAATACAAAAATACATTTTACCCATGATTTGGCCCTTTTAATCTTGATGTTCAGGGAGTAGTATTTCTTACAGAGGACTTGAGGGGTTAAAAGTGCTGTTAGAATGATATCAGACTTTATTCCAAGAGCAGAACCGAAGAGAGAGCTAGTGTTTCTCAGGGGGTAACCACAGACAAAATCTGCTCGTGGGTTTTATAGAACTCTGAGCACATTTAACTGAACTCAAATGTACTGTTGACCCAGAGAGGTTCAGTTCTATTCCCTTCCCTCACATTTCACTCAGATATCTCTTCCCTCTTTTCTCTCAAACATATGCTCAGAAGGAATTACTGCACCATTTCCATAGCACACTGCCGACACTGATATTAATTAAACCATCTCAACCTTTAAATACAAACAGCGTGCACACATTCTCACACACTCAAGCGAGCCAGAACTGCATGAGAAAACAGCACTCTGTGCTTGTACAAGAAGCGTAAATTGCAGATGTGCTTAAAATACACTGAAGACAAACATAGAGATGAGAAAAAGTCATCACAGGAGGCTGAGAAGAGTGTTCTCTGCTAAAACAAACAGAGAAACACAGAGAAATTATTTTATACTATTAGAGAACAAACTAAAAGGGGTCATTTCATGCTAAACAAGAATTACCTTGTTCTTGTAAAATAACAGTTTGAAGACTTTGAAGGAATACTCTAATGTTTGCAGTGAAACATTAAAGAGTTATAATGTAACAACCCATTAACATTTACATACTTACAACTTAGTGGTGGTGATGTTTTACCAAGTCATAACAGAGGTCATTTACATACAGTATATATTTATGTATCTTAAAGGTACAGTTAAAAAAAAAAAAAAAAAAAAAAATTCCTGCTTAAACTGAAAACTGTTTCATTCATTCTTATGTTAAGTGTGAGAGAGAAAAGTGGTCATGGAAACTAAATTACAGGCATTTTTTGGTGAAAGAAAGCTATAATAAGTGTACTTGATGATGTCATCAAAAAGAAAAGTAGTTTTAAAGGCAGAGGCGGCTATTATATCTTGACGAAAGCTCAATCAGTAACTCATAAAATCGTAAAATCAGTCAAAATATTAAATATGAACATTTATAATATAATTAATATAAAATATTAAATTTAAAATAACTGTTTTCTACTTGAATTTGTATTATATCTTTCTTATTATATCTTATTTTAATTCATTGTCAAATACGCTCGTTCCTGTTTGTGTCATCCAACTGGCAACCTGCGTCAAGTCTGAGGAGGAGGGGCCAGGTGAAAAAAACTCTCCAATATTTTGAATTTGGACTGCAATACCTAGTTCAACCACTCGGTGTCAATCCTACATATAGCACCTTTGATATATGTTAACATACTAAGGGCAGGCATTTGAGCGCGAGAAACCATCTAAGTTTGTACTTAAAGGTCAGAGTTCTGGATTCTGTTGCTGAGTAGGAAGTGGGGGTTGGTAAAAGGTAAGAGGGGTACATGAGCATCTGGAGGGAAGAACTCCACATTTCTATTCCATTTTTTCTTCTCTCTCCACTCAGAGACTAAAACGTCCCAGAAAATGTGTCTTAATGTGCAGACGTCATAAACGACTGTTATTGCTCTCCACAGGAGCTGAGGCCCATGTTTGGTTTGCAGTAGCTCATGTCCAGAGAAAGAGGGAACATGCTGAATTATTTTCCCTAGCGTACACGTAGCACTTTTAGACACTCCCAGCAGAATGCTAAGAAGCTGACGCTAGATTCACCGTAGCAGTGCGAGAAACTGCCCCGTTGGCATGATGTCACTCACCTGCATGCTAAAGAGAGACATTGAAAGGGGAGAAAGGGGTAGAACTCAGAATTTAGATGCTAAGCCCCGCCCCTTAAGAACACCCAGATTGGGATTTCGGTTATTTGAAGTTTCTGATCTCACTAGAATTTCTCACTGAGATCTCACAGTCTGTGAATGGAGTTCTTGAACACACATGAACTCTTTTGCCCGGATGCTCCTTTCTGACCTTAAAACGTGACCTCTGACTTCTGACCTGCTGCAGTATCGAAACACAGTCCCATGGGAGCAAACAGAGCAAGAAAAACCCCACAGACTTCCTTCAACTCAAGTTCTGAAGTTTTCAGACTGTGCAATATTTGAATGGAGGTTTTTTTTCTATTCAAAAGAGAATATTCACATTGCATTTAACATCCATTGTCAACTATTTCCAAAAATTTATTTATTATGATTGTGAAACGTACAATATATTATTGTTTGCTAACGCAACTAAAAACAATTACTGTATACTCAATAAATACACATAGTGTGATAAGTATTTATCCTATCCAATCCCATTGTGCTACAGGCATGAATGATACCTCAAATTGTTGCATTTTTGAGGAGACCCATATATTGAGATGATATATGACATATATTGCCTGATATCAAGAGTGATATTGCATGTTTTTTATAAGATGATATATAATTTTTACATATGTACATTCTCAGGGTAGATGAAGATCTAGGCATAAAACTGGGGAAGCACTACTTTTATTTCAGAAATTTGATTGATATTAAATGAAAGGCCTCGTGAAAGACCTTTAGAATGGCATGCACCATTGATTTTTGCACAATAAGACCAGAAACATTGATTAGGAAAGTAAATAGTGCTGATTTCGATTTCATGATGCCTTTAAAGGAGCTGTGCTCAAACACAGATGTGTTACATAATGATTGTGTAAACATTGACTCTCTTTACGTCTCAATGTGAGGCACTCATCGAACAACACAAGCCTTGTGCTGTTAGCATGAGGTCAATCCTGATTTCTATCAGCTCAGCGTTGCATGAAACACTTCATTGAGCTACCGATCTTGCACATAAATGACCTCTTTAATGTCAATGTAGAAGGTTTTACCTCTGACAAGTGAACCTTTATGCTTGTGAACGTGCGTATGTATGTGTGCATGAATTCCTCTGGGCTGTTAGAATAAGTACTGGTGTGTTTGAGCAAGCTGACGTCCAAAACACACACACACACACACACACATACACACACACACACACACACACACACACACACACACACACACACACACACACACACACACACACACACACACACACACACACACACACACACACACACACACACACACACACACACACATTTGTTTTTCTGTGATAGTGGGGACTTTCCATGTTTTATACTAAGCTAATAATATTTGCTATAATCTAACCTAACCCTTAAAGCTCAAACTAACCTTTCAAAGCGTTCTCTCTAGATATAGGTTAAAAAATATAAATGTAATATAACATGAGCTATATAAAATAAGTATTATATTATATTAAATTAAAAAGTAATAGTACACCCGAATTATATTATATTAAAAAGTAATAGTACACCTCACCTCAATAAGCCATATTCTCGAGGAAACATTCATGTTCATAGAACAAATGGTTCAGGACTAAAGTTAAATTATGTTTGGAGATTGATCAAGGCCTAAATATGAATATTAGAAACAGTAAATCTTGCCTTAGCAAACGGCACCAATAAAACCTTTTCCAGGAGTGCACATTCTCAGTTTAAAGGCAGTTTTAGTGATTCGGTGTGTGTCTTTTTGTGTGAAAACCACTGGGGTTTAATTATAATCAGAGACTGTTTCTAATCCGTAAGGTTTACGTGTCTGATTTTAAGGCAGTAGAGATGAGATAGTTCTGCTACTTCGGGGCTCGCCGAGCATCAAACACTGCCTGATGGCACATGTGGCTCGGTTGGAGATCACCACAGTGAAGGTGTGTGTGTGTGTGTGTGTGAAGAGGTATGTGTTTTAACAAATCTGTTGAATGTCAGCATCTCCTCAAGGTGCCCTTTAAATTCCCTTAGTTCTCTCTTTAGCTGAAAAACTCTCAAGAGAGACGCATGTACAGTCCTTATACAGCATAAAACAGATGCATACATCTATAACACGCTGTAAAAGTCAGAGCAGACAGGAGTGCGTTTTTTCATGAACAGGCGTTTTTGAGTGCATATGGATTTTCAGACTGTCTCACGATCACCTCATCGACACGTCCCCAGACAGATAAGGAGGAATATTCATCAGGAGATGGTGAAAATGAGAAGAGTCAGAAATGAAAAGGCAAAGAGCAAAAGACATACTTAATTTGAAAAGTGTTTGAAAAAATGTACTTGAATTTATTGTATGTTGAATTTAAGTGTATTTTGTCCTACAAATACACTCGTATTGAATCCAACCTATGAAAATGTAACAAAAATTCTCATTAGGAAAAGGATTCTTATTAGGATGCTGCCAATGAAGCTCAGTATATTTGAAAGCTCTTGTCCTCTATAGGTTTCTCTCCTGTTTCTGGTGTAGATTAGTGTGAAGGATGTTTCCTGCACATAGGAGGGACTATAAATCAGCCTAATTCTGAGGAGCCATTCAAAGCTCCCACAGGTCCTGCTACCCTTTACTGATCTCTACTCTGCCTTCACTATATATTAAACACACACAAACACACACATGGGGTGACCCCTGGTGTTGACTGACCTGTAGGGGGTCACATGTTATGTAGGCACTGCTGCTTACACACTCGTATGCTTCACATTATGAGGATAGATTACAATGATTAGCTGCAGGAAAGCCTTGAGGAATGAAGCAGGAACCACAAAAAACACCCTGAAACTTCAGCATTCAGTAATTACTGTGACAAAGTTCTTTCTGGACATCCATCCATCCATCCATCCATCCATCCATCCATCCATCCATCCATCCATCCATCCATCCATCCATCCATTCTATCTATCTATCTATCTATCTATCTATCTATCTATCTATAAAAAACCATTACTGTCCGGGCCAACCAGAAGCCGTGGATGACAGGGGAAGTCTACAGACTCCTGGAGACGCGGAACGCTGCCTTCAGAGCTGGAGACGAGGGGGGCCTGAGAACAGCCAGGGCCAACCTATCCCGCGGCATCAGAGAGGCTAAGAGACAGTACTCCAGGAGGATAGCCCATCAATTCAGCGACAGCAGAGACACTCGGAGCCTGTGGCAGGGGATACAGACCATTACGGACTACAAGCCCCCACAGCGGACCTGTGACAGCAACATCTTTCTGCTTAACGAGCTGAACACCTTCTTCGCTCGCTTTGAGGCACAAAACAGCTCCACTGCACAGAAGACTCCACCTCCTCCCAGTGACCAGGTGATGATGCTGACCCCAGACAGCGTGAGGAGATCCTTCAGCAGGATCAATGCACGCAAAGCTCCGGGTCCTGACAACATTCCTGGGCGTGTACTGAGAGACTGTGCAGCAGAACTCACTGATGTTCCAAAAAGACATTTTCAACATCTCACTTAGTCAAGCTGTTGTTCCCACATGCTTCAAAGCTACCACCATCATTCCAGTCCCGAAGAAGCCATCTCCATCATGCTTCAATGACTACCGTCCTGTTGCACTTACTCCCATCCTCATGAAGTGCTTCGAACGGCTAGTCATGCACCACATCAAGTCTGCCCTCCCCCCCTCCCTGGACCCATTCCAGTTTGCATATCGGTCCAACCGCTCGACCGATGATGCCATCTCAACTACCCTCCACTCAGCACTCACACATTCTAGAGGAAAAAGACTCATACGCCAGAATGCTGTTCATAGACTTCAGTTCAGCATTCAACACAATCATCCCTCAACAGCTCATTCACAAACTGGTCGAGCTGGGGCTCAACACTTCGCTGTGCAACTGGCTGTTGGACTTTCTGACTGGAAGACCTCAGGCAGTACGTGTCGGCAGCAAACACACATCCAGCACCATCACACTGAACACTGGGGCCCCCCAAGGATGTGTGCTGAGCCCCCTCCTCTTCACTCTGCTGACACACGACTGCACACCGTCACACAACTCCAACCTCTTCATTAAGTTTGCGGATGACACGACTGTGGTGGGTCTCATTAGCAACAGAGATTAGACAAACTACAGGAGCTAGGTGAGCCGCCTGGCCGGGTGGTGCAGTGACAACAATCTCTCTCTGAACGTGGAGAAGACGAAGGAGATTGTTGTGGACTTCAGGAGAGCGCACACTCAGCATGTTCCTCTGACCATCAACGGTGCGACTGTGGAGAGAGTGAGCAGCACCAAGTTCCTGGGTGTGCACATCACAGAGGACCTCTCCTGGACCGACAACACCGCAGCACTGGCCAAGAAATCACAGCAGCGTCTCTACTTCCTCCGCAAACTGAGGAGAGCCAGAGCCCCACCCCCCATCATGTACACCTTCTACAGAGGCACCATCGAGAGCATTCTGACCAGCTGCATCACTGTGTGGTATGGCGCCTGCAACGCGTCCTGCCGGAAGACTCTGCAACGCATAGTGAGAGCAGCTGAGAAGATCATTGGTGTCTCTCTCCCCTCCCTCCAGGACATTTATGGAACCCGTCTCACTCGAAAAGCCCTCTGCATTGCAGGTGATCCCACTCACCCGTCACACAGCTTCTTCAGTCTGCTGCCATCAGGGAGGAGACTGCGGAGTCTCCAGGCCAGGACCAGCAGACTGAAGGACAGCTTCATCCATCAGGCTGTCAGGAAGCTGAACTCGCTCCCGAACTTACCCCCCCGTCCCTCTTCTGCCTCAGGCACCACTGAACTATGAAACCCCCCCCCCCCAGGTCCCACATCCCCAGGTCCTTCCACCCCCCTCCCTCTAACATACGAATGTCATGCACCAGTCACTTTGTGCAGCAGTGGTCTGCTCACTACCTCATTCACCATGGATCTGACATCATTCTACCTCCTCATCAGTCAGTTTAATAAAATAACTGCTCTGAGCCCTTTGTCACTGTCACTTTTAATCAGACTGAATAAGCTATTTTTCTGCTAAAAATCTGTTATCCACAGGTTTATAATGCACTGACTAAGCATCTTTTTATCGACACTTGCTATTTTTTTTTTATGCACTAAAAATCTTTTTATCTGCACTGTTTGTTCACTGGTTTGCACTCTATCTGCCATGTGCCTTGCGCTGCTTTTATTTAACCTTATTTTTATTTTATTTTTCTATTATGTCTTTTTTACATTCCCTTATTGTATAGTTTTATCTTATATTTTTATATTTGATCTAGATTTTTAAGCTCTACTGTTAGTGTTATCTGTATGCACCGGGGGTCTGAGAGTAACGCAATTTCGATTCTCTGTATGTATGTACTGTACATGTGGAAGAATTGACAATAAAGCAGACTTGACTTGACTTGATCTATCTATCTATCTATCTATCTATCTATCTATCTATCTATCTATCTATCTATCTATCTATCTATCTATCTATCTATCTATCTATCTATCTATCTAATCTATTGCAATCTCTCATTCTCTATCTCTCTCTGTCCCAAATCAAAATGAGCTTTTTACTTATATATTTTTACGTCTCATGGGCACCTTCAAGATGCTTGGGTGGTTTCAGACAGCAACATTATTATAATTTTGACCAAATTTTATAGCATTACTCATCTCCTTTAGGGATAAAATAACCTGAGAGCATTGCGACAAGCTCAGAGAAATTTCCCATCTAATGTGATGGACTTAGACTTAAAACCAATATATATTCAGTCCTAAAACCATTGACTTAAAAAGCAATGAATTTGAGCTAAAATGGCATAACTTTTAATATCTGTGTTTAAAAATCTACAGTATATTTACTTTTATTGAAATTCTTATTTATTTATGTCTTTCCTCCAAAAAAAAAATATGTGTGCTGGTCTTTCCTCAACAGACCATTGTGACCATATTGGGAAACAAGCTAAACTTTCTAGAAAGGTTACTGAGTATCAAATCATTGGCTGAGAGCTGAAGAAAGGTCTGTTTCGGTAAATTTTTTGGTCGTTGCATCATGTCTCCCAATTTCATCAATGTCTTCCTCCATTAGCACAGAGGTAAAAGAAGTTTAGCTTTGCTCACTAGGGTCTGAAACAGAGCGACAATGTTTTCAATGTTCTCAAATCAGAAGATCTAAGCCTACAGGATAGATCAGTCTTATCAAATGTGGATCGTCTCTGATGGACCACATCAAACCTCAGCACACACTCTCACCTCGCCGCTGGAGCTCTTCAATCTGATAGCAGAAATATCACCCAGATTGGGGATTATTGTTTGGCTTGACGACAGAAATTGACTCCGAGGCAGCTGGGATGTTTTTGAACACACTTTTAGTTCAACTAAAGACTCTTTGTTTATCAGACTATGTGCCTTTCATTTTTTCTCATCTGTTCATTGTTGTTCCTTGGTGGCTTGTGACCAAAGACACATTTCTAACCGCAACGGCGCTTCATTTTTAACATGCCATCAACTGGGCGTTTCTGGACGCGTTCAAAAGCATTTCTCAGGAGATGAAAACATCTCACTCAGTAAACAATTTGCTAGCAAACAACACAAGGAACCAATTTGCAAACCTTTATTTAACACTATTAAAGTTTATGCCGTGCATTCCAGAACATGCTGTGACACACAGTAACATCTTTCACATCTGATTAGTGTTTTCTAAGTTCACAGACTCCTAATAGGAGCTCTTGTGTGTGTATGGATGAACACATTCTGTCAGACTGATAATGTCTTTACCAGTTTTATCAAAAATTGCTGTGCTATTATGGGAACACGCTGTTAACTTCTATTATTATGATATGTGATTTCAGATTAACCCATCCTGGAATGTCAAACAAGAACAATCTAACTGGTTCGCCACTTTGCATATTGGCCAGACAGTCCCTTTCTGATTATATTAAACAGTTTATGCAGACCAAACTTGATATATAAAGTCAAAAGTCTGCCACCAACCTAAATCCAAACCAACCGGACATACAAATGACATTTGTAATTTTCTGCAAAAAACATGGATAACGTTTGATTATTTTATTTGAGTTGAGTTGAATATTGTAAGTCTGATTGCTTAGAAAAGTAACCACTCGTTGCACGATTCGGTATCATTCATGTATTGCACAGAAGTTTAATACTTAAAGTTAACAGTCTGTTCAAATAAACAGCAATAGTATTTTTTTAGCAAACACTCTAGAACATTTCTCACAGTCTCGTTTTTATTCACGTCAAATTAAATATGGCGTCTACCCCTACTAAGCTTCATTGTATTTCTCTCTGACCGAATCATTCACTCTTGTGAATCCCTCTAAACTAACCTGCTGCACATTTCTCATGATTCCTTCAAGATGTTGTACAACATTGTCATGAATCAGGAGTGAGAACTGCAAAGCTCTTAACTGCCTCATAAATCTATTTTCATAAAGTGTAAATTTGATTGACAACTTTTTATATACTCAGATGCTTCATGACTATAAACAATTTCATATTACTATTCTTTTTATGCACTGACTCAAACCTTGTGCTTGAGTTAGTCATGCGGTGGGATCACAAAAGACGCTAATGAAGAAAATCAGACTTGAAAAACACTTTTTATATAAAATTATATAAACACATTTCCCCCTTAAATCCATTTTAATGCTAGGCAAGGACACAAAACAAGTCATAATTTAGTTTTTTTTCACTCTCTCCATGATATTAAGACTCCTAGGCTGTTTCTGCTAGAGTACCATTAAGTGCTATATGTAAATGACCCTGGTTATGATTGGCTAACCTTGGCATATGGGCATGGCTCATTCATCAGAGCTGCAAGGTTGCTGAATATCAGCGTTTAACAAACATTATGAAAAACATTTTTGGTGATTGAAATAAAGTGGTAACTAAATTAAAGTAAATAATAAAATCAAACATAATACATTAGATGAACAAATCAAAAGAATATTAGCTTTATGTTGCCTTGCAACTTACTGAAATAAGCACTAAAATTATAAACTGGAAAGAAACAGAAACAAATTAGACCTAAAAAGTTAGTAGTTATGCATAGTAAATGCATAAAAGGACAGGAGTTTTCTGAAATATGAAATATTGACTTGATTGAGTTTAAAAGACTTGATTATAAGAGAAGGAAAGTATATGTTATAAAAGACATACAATAAACACTGCTACAGGAAATAGTTTGCTTGGGACAAAGTTCTATACAGTTGAGCATCATTATGTAAAAATGTGTGACCACAGAATGCTATTACTGACCAACTAGAATCAAGTGTTCTAGTGATCCATATAAGAGCAGGGCGATACTGTCTTCTAGCTGAAGCACACATGCTGTTACATTATAAAGCCGTAAATTGTATAAAATTCCACTTAGTTTGGATTAGATAAAACTTTCCTAAGCTCTGCAACTAATCGTTGATCGTGTGGCCGACACGTCCTGCTTCCATTCTAGAGCTGTCAATCAGAGTTAATGACAGGCTGAGATGGGGAGTGTGTGTGTGGGTTCGGTGCCTTGCTCAAGGGCACCTCAGTCGTGGTATTGCCAGCCCGAGACTTGAACCCACAACCTTAGGGTTAGGAGTCAAAGTCTCTAACCATTAGGCCACGAATTCCCCAAACCAGAGTGCTCACCCATGCTAAACACTAAAAGTGTTTGGATGTAAAGTGTAAAATGTATGTTAATGTACTTTTGGTATAGTAGCTCCCCAGAATTGGACAAAAACTCCCTTTGAGAACATACTCATTGGGATTCATAAATAAACGAAATAATTAAGTCAATTATTTATAAATAAAAATAACATGATTGCAAATTGAAAATACGAGTATTTTAATATTGTATTTAATTATTATTAATCAATAGTAACAACAACAATAATAATTATTATTAATAATAAAATTAACAGTTTATTAATTTTATTTATAAGTATAATTTAATAAACAACCAAAGTCTAAGGTATTACTCTCAAAGTAGTATTTTTATAATATTTAAATTCATAATATTGGTTTAATAATAATCTGGATATTTAATTTTAATATTATCAACTATTCTAAATATAATGAAGATCATTATAGTAATAATAATCATATTTTTTCTTTTAATATTTAAAAAAAAACTGAATAAATAATTATTAACAAACGTAATGATTTTAATATTATAATTAATGTTATGTTTATGTTAATTAATGTTACTAATGTTGTTAACTAATCTAAATATAATTAAGGTCTCACCTAATAATAATAATAATAATAATAATAATTTAATAAATAATATTGTTATTAAGAATTATTAATAAATTTTATATTTACAATTTAAAAAAATAAATGTAATATTAAGAATATGTATTTAATAGTAATAGTAATCATATTACTGAATTAATAATATTAATACATTTTAATAATATTTCATTATTAAATATTAGCAATTTAGTAAACGTGTGTGTGTGTGTGTGTGTGTGTGTGTAAATCTTTGTTTATACCGCTTTTGTGCCTGAAAAACTTGATGTTTATAGAGCGCTAATCTCACACAAACATGCTCTTTCAGTGAAACAGTTACTCAGAGTTCCCTCACCTAGCTGCATGTGTGTTGTATGTGTGTCTATGAATCACAGCGGGTCCGTAACACCCTGTCAACGTTGCTCATTTCCGCTGATTAACTCAACTGAGTCATTATGGTTTTGCTGGCGGAGAGGTAGACGGGAAAGGATAGGATTTTCTTTCTGCAGCCATACAGACAGGATCACCACTGTCTTGAGTACTGCTGTGGCAGTCCTTGAAGTGGTTTTATGCTCATGAGAGGGAGAGTTGCTTTTTTTAACGTTTATGAGGCACCCGACGAATCCAACTCAGACAGGAGGGGCCGACAGGAGGGGAGAGGGCGGATGGGGGCCCGGGTGGAAAAGGAAAACTGAGCAAATAAAGTAAAAAGAGTCTTAACAAAAGCAAATTTTCTGTTGTAAGAAAGGGTCTTTGTGCTGAAACCCCACTGACTTAATGTCACCCTGAATCATGGAAAACTAAGGGGGGGGGAGAATACAGTTTTTGAATAAAAAGCTACCAAAAAAGGAGACGCGTTTCACAAGCTGTTTGAATAACGGCTTCTTCCAGAAGCTCACTAAACTTGGTGCCAAATGGTTTGGCTGTTGGTCGAGGGCGTTGTCTGTCTTACCTCGCTCTGCCAATGACAACAGAACAGCTCTACAAAACCCTTCACAAGGCCTTCAGTAAAAAAAAAAAAAAACACTTCCTTTCCTTCCAGACTGATGCATCAGTCCCATCCATCACACTTTAATAGATCTAATAAAACACGTTTTGAGAACAAATTGTACATAGAGTTCACTGGAGGATGCAAAGCACAAACAACATGACATTTGCAGCTCAGTGCGCACTGAAAAATCATGTCAAAGTAATCATGGTAAAGTAATCAACTTTCTAATGAAATTTGACCAGGGAATCTACATGCCGAACTGCCACGAACTGAAAATGTACAGATTTCCGCAATAACAATAATTACAGTTTAACATGAAACAGCATTCACAAACAATTTTACTTTCCCAGTGTGATATATTTATGATTAAAAAGGGGTATTCTATGAAAAAAATCAACAGGATTTGATTTTATCCATCAGGAGCTGATTGGATCTTGAAAAGCGTTCTAGATTATGACAGCAAAAATAAAGATAAAAGAGCGTGAAGACAAATAATGTGCAATAAATCAATCACAATAAATCCGGACACATGTATAAAGAAAGTAAATAGGGTTAGTTTTGATTTCATGTTAACTTTAAAGAGTAGCAGATAACAAACCCTATTAAAATCAACTTAAATATTCTAATAAATGGACATGTTGATGTAACTGTAAGATTAAATGTTTTAGTGGAGTAAAAACCAACTAGAAGTTCAAAGCAGAAGACAAAACCGCAGTCACAAGCCAATGAAGTGTATACACCGTCTTCAAGCATATATCAGAATTTTCAACCACACTTCTGTGAAAGGTTTTAAAATATTTCCTTTGTATTTTATAGTTTAGAATTACAGACACTGAATAGACTGTAAAATCCAGATACCGTCAGGAATTCTCAGCCATTTACTCAGTCACAGATGTTCGGTAATGCCTGAATCAGCCGTTCCAGCATCGCTCAATTTCACATCCGTTAAACGGAGTAAAGTTCAGCTTTGTCCTTGACTTTTCATAATAGGATTCATGCAGTTGTGTTCATCCATCATGCTCACATTTTCCACGACTTTTGAAAGCATTTCATAGTTAGTCAGACTGCCAAGTTGAACTGGCGCTGTTTGGAAACCTCTGTTTGTTCTGCGCAATGTCCTGAAGTTGCATTCCTCGACGTTACTTGTTCTACTGAGACGACACATGGAAAACTATTTACAATATTCGCACTTTCATACCAAATTGGCTTACAAGAGAGTAAGCATTGTGTTAGCGGCACGTAGAGAAGAACAGAAGTCAAATTCATGGTTTTCCAGCATTCCTACAATAGCAGCTGTTCACGCATCCATCAAAATGCAATTCTCCCCAAAGGCCAATTCAGGCTATGCTTATTGGCGTGCATGCAGGCTGGAAATATGGAATGATAATTAGATCTTTTCATTGTTTTTGAAGAACACAGCTTGGCTCTTTCGCTTGCAGATGAAGTGTTTTGAAAGAGCTACTTTGAATTCTCCCAGCAGATTCGCCCTTCGATTCCCTGACCTTCCCCAGAATCTTCTAGACCTGACCAACATTCAGAGCTCTTCTGACTTCATTACGAGAGTTTATCGATTTAAACTCATGGCTGTTTACTGTCTGTTATGCAAACGGACTGTAGAGTAACTGTTTGATTCCTCTCTGGCGGTCTGTCTCACTTTGGGAGACCTTTGACTGGGCTTTTACGTGGCCGAGTGGATTCTAATTGAGAGCAGGTCAAACATTTACTTTAAATTCAGCTCTGAGGATCCTATTTTAATGAGTAATGACAGATAACATTCTGCTTTTTATAATTGCTCAGAAGAACCTCATATATAATAGATAGCATGCCCTGTGGGGAATCGTTTGAGATTCCAAGGCATACCGGTGTTTATGTTGAGGACGGGGTCAAAATTCTGTGGAATGCAGAGACTGAACATGCAGCTTTAATGGCCTGGATTTCATTTACCATTAACAGCAATTAAAATGGTCCATATGGATTCTTAGCATGCAAACACCCCGAGAACACCCAGTTTGTGTCTGTGAGAGGACTGGAGCATTTGGTTAATAAATTCACATCGTTAGAGACCCCTGAACAGGAGGTTCATTTACGTCCACAGAGTTGCTAATGGCTAATTGCCCTGCTAATGTTTCCCCAAGAGGCTGGTGAAGTATTAGAGAACTTATTACACCCCACCCACACACACTTCAAACAATACACACCGTCCACACTCTCTACACATACACAGTACACAGTAGCAGCAGTAGCTGTTTTTCCAAAAGTCAGTGTCGAGTTGCCTTATCAACTGTGTTGCATAAAATAGAGCTGTGTTATGTACCATTGACTTGCATTATAGAGCAAGTTGCACCATAGTTTTCTATTATAAAAGACATTGCACTGTGGAGTTGTTATACTGTAGAATGTGTTGTGGTATAGAGTTGCTTTATAGACCGTTTAGTGTTGTAGAGTTACATTTTAGAGCACCACACTGTAGTTACTGTATAGTGTGTGTTGTGCCATAGAATTTCATTATAGAGTATCATGTACAGAGTAGCATTATAGAGCATGTTGCAGTATAGAATGTGTTGTGCATGGTATAGAGTTGCTTTATAGACCCTTTAGCATTGCAGAGCTGCATTATGGAGCACCACAGTATAGAGTTACTTCATAGAGTGTGAAAATCCTTAAAACAAGATACATTTATTTGAGATTCAACACTGCATAAGATATTAAGCATTGCTTTCACTCATATTAAAGCGCATTCTCTGAAAACAAATCTTAATATCTTATGCAGCATTGCATCTCAAGTAAATATATCCTTTTTTAAGGAAAGATTAGATATTTTACTAGAAAGCAAGTCAAAAAGACTAGTAAGAAAGTCATTAAGAAGTGCATAGACTGTGTTAAAGATGAAGTTGTGCTCTAGAGGTCTGTGACTGACAGCTTTCACTCTTCCCGACACTCTGCTCATATAATTCCTTTCCTCCAACTTATTTTAAGCTCACAGAATCCTGCGATGACGGAATAACTGTGTCCCTGTGACTCACAGTAATGAGCTGTTACCCCACCCAGTCTGCTAACAGCAGCCTCTGAGGCAGCACAGTGCCAAAACCCCCGTTTGAGAGTGGGTTATATTTATCCCCTCCGCTGCAGAAAGGCCCATCCCAGCGCTCCGCTCTGTCTCCAGAGAGTGCCTTACTAAAGAGACGTTTGCAAATTACCCAGAACGCCTCTGGCTGGATGGAGGTTTAATGCAGGACAGAAGTCAGAGCTGACACGCAGGCATGCTTACGGCTACGTGAGGATCTCAGTGGAAAGTTCTAGCATCAGTTCTATCGGCTCTTCATTCACAAACTCTAGCCAAACCAGAGAGTGCTGTAGCCATAGAAGACTGGAAGATCACTCGCAGTTGAGACTGTTTACAAACTAAACAAAGTTCACAAATTAAATTCTGTTCACAAAGATGCTAGTTTTCAGGAATTATTTTAACAATATAGCTTTCACGAGTTGGCTAAGTGTTTATCTGAAGATTAAAAAGGTTCTTGTGTTACAATATACTCTCATAAAAAGTACTGTAATGGTACACAGTACTTTGATATACGATAGCACTGAATGATTACAATGTAAATTTACGATACTCTTTTCATTTTACGCCAGTGTACTTCAAAGACTATAGTAAAGAAACCGAGAGTAATACTATACTACTTAAATATATATCTTAGTATTGACTATTTAGCATGCTTTTTCCATTTCACTAGTACTTAAAAATACCATGCTATTGGATTTACTATGGTGCCATATTTAAAAACAACGGTAATATTTGCTGCTTTCATAAACAATCAGCATACATCAAAGAACATAAGGCGGTTTGATGTTTTTGAATGGTACTTTTCAAAGTACCTTGAAGTAAAATGTAAATAGCACGGTAAACATTCAGTTCTACAGTATACATCATATCACTAAAGAAGCTTCTAAAGAAGCACAGTTCTCATGTTGCATCAGACTGCAAAACCCTTTTTTAGAACCTTTATTTTTAGTGCCATCATGGGATTTCTCAGATTGAGAAACTGGAATTTATTTATATCTGACACCATATGCCATAAATGCTGTCTTGTGTTGATCACCACCACTGTAAAATACTTTTTATTTCATGAGTTTTGTGAAGTACAGATGTCTTTTCATCCATCTGTTCTTGCATGGACGCATCCCAGCGGTTGGACAGTTGTGCCCCTCTCTAGTGCGAGCGATACCGCACTGTAAATGATCTTGTCAAGCCAGATAGTGGCTGCTGGCCTAGTTTCCTGATCAGCAGACTGGAAAGCTTTGTCTCTGAGGAAACTTTGTGATGTTGTGGTGTTCCTTGTGCTGTCTCATGAAGATGACTCATGCAAAACTTCCCCTCAGGGACTCCAACAGGCCAACTCAATCTAATCACTAAGTATTCACTTAACACGGTTTAAACTATCACCATAAAACTCTCATTCGTTAGTGTACCGTGAAACATTCCAGATGTTCTTTCATAAGCAGCTTAATTAAAACAGAATCTAATCATTTTCAAAATCAAAATCTTACTTTTCGAACAGCTGTGAAGTTGCATAAACTTAGATAGAAAAATCACAAAGAATATTTCTTTGATATTCAGTTCATTTCTGTAAGAAATTAATGAGAACATTTGCTGAAGTCTCCAAGCAGACAAGCAGACGTAATGCGACAGAAACATTTAAATATCACAGCCATTCAGAATCGCACTGCACTCCCAGCGAAATGGACAAGTTTATAATCTAATTAATAAATATTAAACATTTTAACATTATTATACTGAGTAACTGATACCATCTTTGTTATGGAAAACCCTTGTTGGTTTGCACTGAGTTATAACGTACATTTGCTTTCATTCATTTTAATATCTGAGGTCAACTATCTATTGTCGCTTTAAGTACAGCTATAAATGTCATGCAAAATGGTATTCAAACTCACATTAGACAAGTTTAACATTGAATAAATCACATAATCAGTGCCTGAGATTATCACTCTCATAGTTTGTATGTTGCTGCTCCAGCCTCGACGATGCAGAAATAGAAACTGTTTCTAAAATAGAAATTTTGCATGCCACTGTCATGGCTAGTTAATATCATTAATATGGAAAAGATACCTTTTATCACGTGTTGTGGCGTCACATTGCATGTAGTCATGACATGGAGTAATACTATTTAACATTTTTAAATGCTACTAGCAATTGCATTAACTTTGGTTTTTAAAACCAAGTTTTTAAAATGAAAACAAATGGAAACTAGAAATCTCAGAAAAAAAAACGAATATTAACAATAATAGAGTAAAAACTTAAACTGAATTTAAAAGTTGAAAACAAAATGTAAACAAAGTTATAAACCATAATATTGAATTAATTAAAGTGCAATCAAATGCCAAAGATCTCATCAAACTCTTTGATGACCGAACTATCTGCATCTACATTTGTTTTACATCTCTGTACTCTTGTTATGTTAACTATTGTTTCATTTGTGTCTCCTAAGGCATTTTAGAAGAAAAATCTAAATTCATATTTAGGGTTATCGCTTTGTTAATTCTCAATTTCTCAAAAGAGGATAAGACCCTTACATACCACACTGTGGCATCCTGCTAGGGTGCGAGTATGTTTAAGTCTGTTTATGAAGCAGTAGCTGAGTGATGATCTCGAAGATAAATTTAACCTGATCTATTATGACAGTGATTTGGCCCAGAGCCACTGCGGGGACAACTGCCCAGACCATGCTGTATATAAACCCACAAGCCTTCTGTGTTTCCATAGTGCCACATGAGTTTCCATTGGATGAATATGAAATGACAGGAATATGGAGTATGGAATTTATCTCTTCCATACGGTCTGGTATTGTCAGGGTTGTGTGTGTGTGTGTGTTTACAGTGTTTCATACTGACAGATAATTTATTGAGGAGGACAGTGCAAGTCTCAAGCATCAGGGTTTCAAAACTTTCTGCATTGATTCCTGTGTAGGCGGCAGGTTTCCATGGGGACTGCAGACGGGAATGATGCAGACCCTACCTCAACTACCAAAGTAGAGTAAGTCTCCCATAGCTAGATGTTTGACTATCAGCATAAACACTAGCTGAATTGCAGCTTATTCTGGCCAAAGAACCATCCACCAAGGCAGGAAGAGGAAGGGCTGGGGAAAAATATAGATTATCTGCAATCTAGTCAATGCAAAACTTCAATAAATAAATCCTATTTTATTTTAGTTGTGAAAGTGATACAATAAAGAGATTGTGTAGTGCGAAATAATGGCAAGAAATGTCTTTCAGATCAGTTGTACTAACAGGTTGCAGACAAAAATAACGCAATGTGACCAGTGTAATTTGATTCACAAACAAACAACTCTTATGAACCAGTTCTTTTTAGTGAATCAAACACATACTGCATGACCAGTCTAGTCCAATTCATAAACAAATGACTCCTATGACTTTCCTGGAAAGTGGCACGTCTGGCCACTTTATCCTATGAACTTGTTCTTTTCAGTGAATCAAACACATGTAGCCTGACTTAAAAAACAGTGACTCTTATGAACCTGATCTTTTTTTTTTAGTAAATCATAATAATTCATCAAGGCAGGACTGTTGTTGTTTTTTTTATGAAGTGATTATTATTAGTTGGTTGTTTTTTTTGGTTAATGAAGATGTTGTAGTATTTTTTATGAAAAAAACTAGTATTATGTGGTTGTTTTTTTTGAATAATCAACATGCTGTGCAGTCATTGTAGTGCAGTTTGTGAACAAATGATTCTTATGAATCGGTTCATTTAAGTGAATCAAAAACATACTGCACGACCAGTGTAGTCCAATTTCTGAACACATGAATCTTTTTAGTGACTCTAACACATAATTTGCAACTCAAACTAATGTGAGAGGGTTTTTTGAATGAATAGTTAATTTAAGAAAAGTTACTAGTTTGAATCAGTCCGAAACGCCATCCTGCATTTCTTACAGTATTAACACAGAGAAAACATTATAAAACTTTAGAACAGAAATAAACGCAAATGAATCAGAATCGAATGAAAACAAACCTGGAATAAAATCAGGTAATCTGTACAATTTTGGGGAAGAAATCTTTGTCTAAAACTAGTAGCATAAGATGGATGGACAGATTTATTGCTTTTTTCTGTATGGCGCATTACTTCCATTCAAGGTCCACATATAATCTTAAAACATTTGTCCCATTATCCGATCACAAACAGCAGACCGCTGAGAGATCAGCAAAGATAAATGTTTGCCTTCTGTTTCTGAGACAGCTCTCTCTGAGACCGGCAAACTAATCTCATAAATTTACAAATGCAAATATGATGTTTATTAATCTAATGTGCAGAGCTGTACAAACATTTATTACCCTGCCAACTACCCGGACTCAAACATATGCACTGCTGCAAACACAACACGTATCTACACACTCCTTTTATAGCTTCAAATGCTTACCAGCTCACAGGCCTTTTTGTGTAGCATGTTGCCGTGGTGACAGACATCAGCTTGGAGGTTTCATAGTCCACCAATGTTACTGGTACACTGCTTACAGAGTCAATAATATCTGATTCACCATGATTCAGTCTCCCATGCCTTATGATTCATATTAAAGTGTCAATGAAATGTAATTTTCTAAATGCAAGCTATTGATCTTACAATGAATGATTCATTCATGCCCATATTTAATTTTGTAACATTTGCATCAACCTTGCCATTTTTAAGCAAACTGGATTTTACGATAAAACAACAGACTTCTCTCTCACCCTACATTTTTTTTTCTTTTTCGATAATCGATTTTACTTGGATGTATGTCACAAAACAGAAAAGATTTGTTGCTATTTTTGTTTTATACATTTATATCATTTTTATACATATATACATTATAGCTATTTTAGTAGCTTGACTGTAAAAATAATAGTTGTTTCCAAGTAGGTTTCCCTAACACCTAGCATCTACCAATCAAACAGGAAGCCCCACTCCAAACTCATGCGATTAATCAAGAAATAAGTTAACATGTCGGATCGCTGAACTGAACAATGCTAAAAGTGCTGACTCTTTGTCAGTCTATGAAATGCTGGCCCTTTGCTAAGCCATGCCTTAAAAACAACTTGGTTTGCTTGATTATCAGCACATAATTTATAAGAAAATCATGTATCAAATATGATACATTAGGCTTTTGAGGAACGTTTATTTGTGCATCCTTGTATTGCTTTGAATAACATGTTATATGCATTTTTCTGTATGTAAGTAGTGATTTAAATATCTATCAAGCTATCAGAATTTCATCTTACTGTTTGGCCATATAAATATTAGCATCTGCACTGAATTGCATATTTCTGCTATGTTTGGCCTCTGAGTAATGTATTCTCAGAAAATTATACTATATTATGCAAAAAAGCCTGATGCATCAAATTTGACACTCAATAATATATATGAGTTTTGTCTAAAGTTTCAAGGTCTAAAAGTTCCATTTCAAAAAAGATGATTTTTTGGACTCTTTTTAATAGGTCAGGCTTTACAGGGTTAAAACTGACCAAATCCATTCCAGACACAGTTTGACAGTTACACAACTTCACTCTGAACATCTGCTTGTGCCACGCCCAGTCACGCCATGCCACGCCCACATTACCCCACCCTGCCACACCCGAGCCCATCTCACAGCTCCAGTTAAGCATTGATTTTTTACTATTTTCCAATTACTCTTACTCATATTTCCACACATGATCCTCATGTGGTGTTTAACGACACAGGACGCAGATGCCAAAACATTCTTGCTAGTCTACCAACTCAAACACACATTTTGGATCAGTTGCTGGTGTTGCCGTTTTTCACTTCTGTCATGTGAGTTTGTGGCAGCTGGTGATGGAGAAACGCTTTGATCCGAAGCTGAACAACGGTCACTTCAGTGCAACTTTAACTCACATGCTAATTAGACTGCAGGTCTCACAGGAGCCGCTAAAGATCTCAGAGCGGAAAAGCAGGAACATCTGTGCATATGGCAGCTGATCCACACCTCTGAAAGTGACTCTTTATTTCAGGACCTCTGATCTGCGCGAGCCGCTGCCAGACTGCCCAATGCACGCAAAGAGCCCCTAAACGGAAGCACGAGAAGGAGGGGTCGCCGAACTGTGGGTTTATTGTACACACCGGCAGAACAGACTCGAGCCTCACAAGTATGAATGAGTTTTTCTGTGAGGGAACCTTTGCTTCAACACACACTTTGAGCAATGTTTGATGCTTCTCCACTGAGCTCCATAATCTTGCAGAATACACAATAATGCAACTTTTAAAAACTTTTGCACTGCTTTCAAATATTCAGACACATGCTACATTGGCTTATTAATCATAATGCAGTGAGATTGAGTAGTCTTACCTCCGTTGGAAGTCTGGAGCAGGTATAGCAGTGCCAGAAAGAGGGCAGACAGGAGCGGACACAGGGCGCTCATCTTGCCACTTTAGTCCGAGTCTCAGAGTCTCTGTGGCCACTTTGGGACCTGGAGCGTGTGCAGGGTGTTCTCATGGAGGGGGCGGGACGGACACGGATGAAAATGATACCCTGAACCCCCCCAAATGGAAAGAAAAAAACAGCCCCTTGCACACAAATACACACCCCTGCCCAGCCCTGTAACACCCCTCTGGAAAAACTACACCTCTTTTTCTGCTTTCCTACACTTCTCCACCCCCAATTTCCATCCTCTGTGCTTTCATTCAAAAAGCAGACAGATCTCAGTGTTTCTGTAAACCTTTAAAGATCTGGAGATTGGATGAAAAATGTGTGAAATAATGACCTAGATGTTGTTTTAGGAACCGAAATAGCATAGATTCTCTTAGCATCTATGATTTCATGAAGATCCTTTTACATCCTTGGAACTTCTGTTCATTACACAAAAGGTTCTATATAGTGGAAAAAAATATTCTTAATGTGCTTTACGCTAAGAAAAATTGTTATTTTATGTTAATTTTGCTTCTTCTATGGCAACTCTGCGAAAACCCCATTTTGGAAACTTTATTAAGAGTGTAGATGTTTGTTTTTTTTTGAGTTGTACTAATAAGGAACCAACAAAAACACCATGGTAACTGGCATAGTAACTTGCTACAAACAGCCACAACATCTGGGCATCATGATAGCAACTTCTGTTTGTAGCAACTTTTATTTTGTGACTATTTTGAGCCATCTATGCACTGATGCATTAAATATCCCAGAAACCAATATTCTGAACTAAAGGACCTGAAGTGTGACAAAAATAACTTTTTTAAATCTCAAAAGAACCTTACAGCCTATTAAAGAACTCTATACTGAAAATTTGCGGCTGAATTTAGAAGCAATTAACATTATATTCAATTTTGAAGTAGAAATTGCAAAACATACTTCACTAATCTTTGTTTTATTTAGAACATAAAGAAATCTTGTTTTACATTGTATACACTGATGAAAAGGTTCTTAACAATATATAAAAACAACTAGATTTTTATTAAAACTGTGTTGAATGAGTTTGTAGTATTTTCTCATGTTTGTCAAGAGTTTTTAGCAGTTATTAGTATGAACAGTAATTAGGTAACTGTTGTAACTTCTACTGAAAACAAACAGATTTGTAGATTTTCTGAAGAAAATGTGGTTGCTATAGTGTTCTGAGTAGTTTCTAAATTGGACTTTTAAAGGTGGTTTCTAGGGTGTTCTGAGTAGTTACTATGGCATTTCAAGGTGGTTGCAAGGATGTTTATTATACTGGCCAATGTCAGCCTATGGGTTTTACTGCCTGTTTTATTATCCGCCAGGTGAAAAACAATTGTTTATAGATGAAATAGGACAATTTAGCAAACACTACTAATCATTATACAATGTAATGCTTAACAGCTGTGCAGTTTGTAGTATTTTGTCTTATCTTGGACTTGAACTAAAAATGAACTCTCACGCACACACATAACCCCTAATAAACACAAACCATTTGAGAATCCCCCTCCCTCCCATCGCGTCTGCCGGCATGCATCTCTGATTACACAAAAAACCATGTGTGTGTTGCTGTAATTCTTCAAAATCACCCCAAAAAAGAGTTTCCAGACTTTCACAAAGACTCATTGTCACAGTGTATTTAAAAGGCTAAAAATAAACTATGGTTGCAGCAGTATTAGATTGTTTATTCATGACATCATCTGGAATCCCACACACTCATGTTTATATTAGTCAGCTCAGGAGCGCCATATCGCAGCTCTGCACCACGTTTATTTTCTGTCGTATTCATGGGAGCTGCTGGCATCAAATTGCTGGAGAGCTTAAAGCTCCTGTAAGCAATTTTTAATCCCACACATGAAATATCCCTACTACCTGATAGCAGCCCCACAGAATATTTGAAAGCTTAAGACGCATTTAAAATGTCTAAATGTCACTGCGTTAGATAACAAAATATCAAACCTAGTGGCATTTATTTTAATGAAATAGCATTCATTTTAAGCACAACATTTAACAAAATTAAATTTAAGTTTAATTAATATAAATTGAATATTTGTTAATATAGCAAGGAGTTTCAAACTGGTTAAACTAACCTAGAGGTCAAAATAAAGAAAAATAAAAACAACAAACAAACAAACAAACAATAAATAAATAAATAAATACATTCATAAATACTGTTTATTTGTTTATATTATGTTTATAGTAATATATATGACTTACCCAGATGTCACCAAGTTTATAAAATGACTATTTTACTGAATTTGAGACAAAAGTATTTAATTTAAAATAATCTGGTTGTCAAATATGAGTTGTACTAGTAAGAAACCAACAAAAACACCCTGCCATAGTAACATGCTACAAACAGCCACAACATCTGGGCATCATGATGGCAACTTCTGTTTGTAGCAACTTTTATTTTGTGACTATTTTGAGCTATCTGCATTCTCCCACTGTCTTGCTCAAACAGGGAGTTCCCCAGGGCTCAGTTCTCGGACCATTATTATTCATCCTACATTCAGCCTCTTGGCCAAATAATTTGTCGCCATGGTTTTAACTACAGTACCACTGTTATGCTGATGACATCCAGATATATACTGCTTGTCAACCAGATTCTACACAGTCGATGGCATCCTCATCTTCATGTGTCAGTGAGTTAAAGGATTGGCTACGTTCTAATTTTCTTAGTCTGAACTTGAGTAAAACAGAAATTTTTAATAATTGGTCCCCGATCTCTAATAAAAAATAAAATTGATGCATGTAGCTTTGACCATGACGCTATTTCTATTTTTCCATTGGCTACTGTTAGAAACTTAGATATCATTCTAGACCCATCATTGACCTTGGATGACTACATTAGCAAACTCTCCAAAGCTGCTTTTTTTCAACTATGTCGTATCATTCTAGATCGTCCTTTCCTCAGTAGAAAAGATGCGGAATCATTAGTGCATGCATTTATTACCAATTGGCTTGACTATTTACGCTCTTTTCTCTGGCTTACCAGCTCACTCCATCATTCGTCTGCAGTACATTCAAAATTCTTCTGCCAGATTATTAACTTCCGCAAAAAAATCTGCTCACATCACCCCTATTCTATTTAATCTTCATTGGTTGCCTGTTTATATTTTGTGCAATACAAAATTCTTCTGCTCACCTTTAAGGCAGAGGTCTTGCTCCCTCCTATCTTCTCTCCAAAGCTGCTTTTTTTCAACTATCTCGCGCACTCCGGTCTTCTAATTCTGAACTTCTTTGTGTACCTAGGTTCTGCCTATCTTCAATGGGCGGCAGGTCCTTTTCCGTTACTGCACCCAAACTTTGGAATTCCCTTCCCCTGGCACTCAGAACAGTCACCTCTTTCAGTGAATTCAAATCAAAACTTAAAACTTATTTTTTAAATCAAAACTATCACTAATTTACATTGTGTACTTGTCCGTTTTGTTTTCTATTTCTATGTCTTTACTACATAATCTGTGTTATATCCAACTGCATTATTTGCAACTGAATTGGGCAAATGTCCAATGAAATTGTTTCTTTGTTATCAATATTTTTTGCTTTGGTGTACCTTGTTCAGCATCCTTGAGCCTGGGAAAGGCGCTATATAATTTAAACATATTATTATTATTATCTATGCACTGATACATTAAAGTTCCCAGAAACCAATATGCTGAACTGAAGGACCTAAAGAGTGACAAAAATAACTTTTTAGATCTCAAAAGAACCAAAAGGTATTTAATTTAAATCTATCTGGTTGTTAAATGTTAGTAGATGATGTTCACAGTTACCATGATGAACTACACATACGGTTACTCTGCTATGTGAACATCATATATGTGACCCTGGACCACACAACCAGTCATAAGGGTCAATTACACAGATAAACTGAATAAATAAGCTGTCCACTGATGTATGGTTTGTTAGGATAGGACAGTATTTGGCTGAGATACAACTATTTGAAAATCTGGATTCTAAGTGTAAAAAAACAAAACAAACAAAATAAAAAAAATAAAAAATAAATAAAAAAAAATTGGAGAAAATTGCCTTTAAAATAGTCCAAATTAAGCAACACATATTACTCATGAAAAATTTAGTTTTGATATATTTACGGTAGGAAATGTACAAAATATCTTCATGGAACATGATCTTTTCTTAATGTCCTAATGATTTTTGGCATAAAAAAGAAAAAAATATATAATTTTGACCCATACGATGTATTATTAGCTATTGCTACAAATATACCCGTGCGACTTAATATGCACTAAAAATCACCAAAACACCGGCTGATTAAAATACACTGCAGCATTTGAGCGCAGATTCTGCTTGCTTTTATATTTAAGCATCTAATGGAATGACACTCATACAATTATAAGTGTAACTCAAGTATCAAAATACTTTTTGGGTCCTCTATATGACTGAAATAGATCACGACGTATCTCTCTGACAGCAGTCGTGAGTGTTAGCCAATCAGAAAACTTGTAGACTGCTCTCGGCCTGTCAATCATTTGCTGACAGGGTTTGGACATGTAGTTCTTAGAATGAGGACGGCGGTCTGATCCAGCTTGGTGGAAGTTAGTAACATCACTTACAGTACAACAGCTTAAACGAGCCATTAAATTGGAGTGTGTTTGTCTCAGTGCTTTAACAATAGTGCTCATAAATTTTTATATGCATTATCCTCTTAAATATGAGCCGGAGAGCCCTTACTAGAAATTATGCTGAAACAAAATACCCCCTCTTTCCTTTTCAGTTCACAAAACACATTGGTATGCGGTAACTTTGCAACTACATGTTGGCTAAATCTTTCATTAGAGTATTAGTAGACTGTTATGTTATGGTTAGTAGAATTTAGTTATTGTTTATTTGTATGTTTTTATTGCCATACCAGCACCAACGGCTATTCTCATGCGTGACAAGATCAATGAACAGTATGTTAAAAGAAACAAGTAGTATGAAAGGTAGGGTAGACAATTTCAGAGTGGCTAGCAATAAAAAAAGCTAGCTTTGAAAGCACAAGATCCCACCCTCCCTGCAAATCACTCTCCAAAGCCATGCCTCCTCCAAAACACATGAAAGTTGGCACTGGTGGAGGGTTGATTGCAACGCTGTCCGATTACATTACATCTAATTTACGGTGAGAAAACATCACAGTAAAAAAACACTAAATATTACATTAATAACGCCTTTCATTCTAGCATAATGGAATGAGCTGATGACGTATCATGTCTTCGTGAAAAGGGTTTGTGGAGGTATGCAAATACATATGTTGACAGGCAGGAAGGACAGCCTATCATAGCCCTCGGACTGAAGGATGTGATTGGACGAAAATTTCCTCGGAGTCATATGGAGTGCTTTTTATGATGGATGGATGCACTATTTTGGTCTTCAAAATCTCGATCCATTCACTGCGATCGTAAAGCTTGGAAGAACGGGACATTTTTTTATATTGTAGAACTTCAATTGTATTCAGATGAAAGAATAAACTCATATACACCTAGGATGGCTTGAGGATGTGTAAATCATGCAGTAATTTTCATTTTTTGGTGAACTATACCTTAAACTTAGCGATAGCTATCAGAATGTGAAGAGACTTTTGAAAAGACAACTTACTTGGGGTGAATGAATTTGCATTTTGGGGCAGCAGAGGTAGTTTTGAGAACAGCGCCCTCTGCTGGACAGATCACACTGAGGTGGTTTGTAGCTTGTTTTTGTGTCTGCAATCTGTACATCTGTAAACATCTGTATCTGTATTTTCTATATAAGATGCTGTTTACAACTATTGAGATAGATGTGGGTTTTGCACCATTTCAATCCAATGCCTCTGAATCTCCATCGTGCCACTGTTTGGACTGTTTGACAGGAGAATTGGAGATCAGGACAAGCAGAAATGGTCTGTGCACTTTACACAGCTGTCTGTTAAGCCTTTGGTCAACATAAAGTGGCATTCGATGCCTCTGATCTCTCTGTCTCTGGGTCTGTCTTTATTAATGTTTATCAAATGACATTTTCAAGCTCACACCACTGCCAGCATCGAGTCAATGTTCTGCCAGCGTTTGGCCTGCATGTGTGTGGCTGTGTGCCATAGTGTTTAGTGGATGCGCTGAAGGTTTCTCATTAGATGCTCATTCCAGACAGACATATACTTATAGATTACAGACATTCTCTGCTGACCGGAAAACATTGATTCAACCTCTAAAATCAGAGTCAAATGTTATGTACAAAAAAAAAAAAAAAAAGTTTCCCCTCAAAAAAGTTATCATTTAGTTTGACATGCCATTTTCTACTCTTTAAGATACCCATATGTAATTTACCGCTGTTATGATTGGCTACCGAAAGGTTTTTGGTCTGGATGGTCGGAGGAGTTTTGCTTTCTGAATATTACACAATCAGTAATGCAGCACAAATCAATGTGAAAAACATTGCTAAATGCTAATAAATGTGTATATGATATGCACATATAATCATTCATAGTTGGGTCAGTAAAATAGAGGGAGTAATGGGAAGTATTTATTCTGGTAATATATTGGTAATATAGCCTATAATAAAACTACACATGATTATATGGTCAGCTTTATTTTATTATTTGCATTTAGTATTGTTTTGCCCCCTGTAGTCTCTGACATTATACAATACATGCTCTGTATATACTGTATTTATATTGTTTATACTTTTATTGTGTATATACATTTGTTTTATATATTAACAAATATTTATAGAATTTATATAAAATTATTTATTGAATATGGAGCTATACAAATGCAATGTATATACTGTGTGTGTGTGTGTGTGTGTGTGTGTGTATATATATATATATATATATATATATATATATGTATTTTATATTATTATAAAAATGTAAATGGACACTGATTTATATTTATACCAGTGTTATTTTAGTTTTATTTATACACTTTTATAATATTTTGAAATAGCTTTTAATTTTAGTATGTTTTACAATTTTGTTATGTGCCATTTTATTGTAGTTTTAATTTGTATTATTTTCAGTTAGTAATTGTAGTGCTTTTGCTTCAACTTAATTAATTGCCAATGCAATATTTTTCATTTTCATTTAGTTAAAGTTTTTCCATCTAAAATTCATATTTAATGTTATTTCATTTACCTTATAATTTTTTTTAAACATAGTTTTAGTTAACTCTAATAACCCTCATACATTATTTAAAGTTATAAATTGAATAACTAAAATATGTGTGTTATAGTTTGGATATTCATATAAAATGCAGATGTATGTATTCTAGTCCATATAAAGGTGTTTAAGAATTGTTTAAAACCAGGTGAAACACAAAACACTTGGCTTAAAGATTTTTCTATGTGTTGTCTCTGGTGAAAGCATATATGGAGATGTTTTGGGCGTGTTATGCTAATTGTTTTACAGGCCTGCCCTCATTTTGAATAATCTGAATTCTTCAATGTTTAAATGTAAGACCAAATTTATGCTGTGAATCAAGCAAAGCTTTTATGCATGCACAGGTATGCAAATGACAGTGTGCAATAGTTTTCTTCCAAGATATGACCCTTTAAAGCAGACTTCAGCCTCACACACACACACACACATGTTAGTGTTGAACACACCGCGGCTGCTCTGTGATTTCGGCATTTTAACCTGAGTGAGAGTCGCTGGGGAATAGATGACAGGCTTCCACTCCTCCCTCTCTCTTAGAGGATGAAAAAGAGCTAGACAAAGAAAAGTCAATAATTACAGCGTGATGCCCCTCTAGACACAAATGAAAAAACACATTCAGAAGAACAGGAGACCTTTCAATTCTCTCTGCCTGGATTTGTATGCATGATGATTTCTCTCTCCCCCATCACCGAGCTCCTCCTGGGTCTGAGTAAATTCTCCTGTTCTCTCATGCTGAGAGCAGAAAAAAGATAGAGAGAGAGAGAGAGAGAGAGAGAGAGAGAGAGAGAGAGAGAGAGAGAGAGAGAGAGAGAGAGAGAGAGAGAGAGAGAGAGAGGGAAAGCAGTGTTTTAGGGATGTTTTCCAAAAGAACTCATCAAAAATCTCCAGGAGTAAAATGAAGCCCAGCAGGAAGAACAGGAAACCCTCAGAGACGTAAACCTCTCTCCCTCTCACTTTAAAACACACTCTGACTGGTTAAAAAAGCTTTTTTTGTTGTTTTACAGGACAGTCTGGCAGCCTGTGAGTCGATATTCAGCTGATGACACGCATGTGAACTACAGTCAGACAGTTGAAAATTGGAGTCTGTTGAGCTAAAGTCTCGTTGTTTAGTGTTGATAAGCACACAGTGAGGTCTGAACATCTGGAGAGAGCCGTCCAATAGCATTCATCCATTAGCTGTCATCATAAGAGCCGATCACCTGAGCTGTAAACATCATGTGACTAATGGTTCTGGAAACGCATTAATTAACAGGACAGTGCTAATTGGCATCACAAGAATATGCGCAATCCCAAAACCCTCTGCAGGCGACTCCTGAGATTTGATGACAAAGTCAGTATTTTACACATAAAAGAAAAGAATGATAAAGAAAAGAAAAAATACTATATAAAATATATGTAAGAAAATTAGTTTACTTGTAATTTGTCATTTTTAATTTTTTAAATATAATAGGTTTGCAAAGGGGCCAAAAAAAATAAAATAAAAAAATTGTAACCTTTTCAAAACTTTTGGAAACTTTCCAGGATTTTTTGTGTGTTCTGCTCCATTGCAATCCTAATTATAATATAATAATTTAAAGTTAATACAATAGAATTATAATTTTAATATATAAATGAATTATAACATGTATTAATTACATAATAATGTATTATTTAAAATATATAATTTAAGTTAATTACATTTTAATGATTAAAAACTGACAAAGGGGTAAAACTTATAGTGTTTGAAGGACAGTGGCAATTAATGACAATGTCACAATTACAATTAATGACAGTTAATACAGTGAATATTTTAATGTCACCAAATGATTCTTGTCCTAAATATGCCTGACAAGATTCTTTGGTGTACAAACTATTGTTGCACTGAATTACATTATTTCTGTAAATCATGGTAAAAATATATGAAAGTCATTATTTTTTGGCTTAGGAAAAAAAAATGAAATCAAACAGGACACACTGAAATCTATGATAAACAAACAAACAAATAAATAAATATAATGATTTTATAATATATATAATATTTTTTGGCAAAATATATCAGAATAAGCAAGCAACAAACAATAGCTAATTTAATTGCAAAGTGGACTAGACTTGCTAGTTGTCAAAATTCTGGCTATGCAAGACTAAACACAAATACATGTCATCTGGTGCACATCGTTATTGAATTAATGTGTCAGACAGATCTGCTCTTTCTATGATTAAAAACAGAACTGTAGAATATCTGAATACCAAACAGTTTCTGATCGCTGAATGTCAGTCATACACACACTTAACAACATAAAAAAAGGACATTATTTTATGTTCGTGCTATTCATACTTTGCTGAATAACTTCACTGAGGGTTTCAGAGCAGTTGATTGTTACTCAGTTCAATAGGCTGCAGCAGAGATTTGGTCTGGGGAAGTATTTCCCTCATTCATTTTCTCCACGGGCATTTCAGAAAACGCTTCAGTAAAGAGTTCTAAGAAGCAAGCTGACCAGCTCCGACATGAATCATAGCATTTGAGTCATCCGCCATGAACTTATGAGGCACTGAACGAAGTACTCATGTATGCCATACGCCCATACACCATTACAAGTCTAATTGAATCTATTTGGGTGATTGTGGTTGTGTCTGCTAAATGTGTTTTTGTATGGAACTTGATTATTAACAGAATATGAGAGAGAGAGAGAGAGTTATCTTACATGAGGGTGTCAACTTTTTTGACACAAAATTACTTAATTTTATCAGGATGCAATATTCTGAAGTGCAACTTATACTTACTTTTTGCTGTTGTTTTCCCTCCACAATGATGTCACTTTCTGGAGGATGATGTCATCAAAGAACTGGCTTTTATTTTGTTTTGTTTTTTTTTCACATAAAACACATCAAATTATTACCAATATATTATTTTGTATTTAATGAGTTTATTATTTTTTGAGTTTTTTTTTTTTGTTTTTATTTATTTTATTATTATTTTTTTTATTTATTTTATTATTATTTTTTTTATTATTTTTTAAATATTTTAATATATTTTTATAATTTTTTATATTTATTTTCATATTATATTGTAATTTTATAATTTTAATATATATATATATTGATATATATATAATATAATATTTGATATTAAAATGATTATATATATATATATAATTTTTTATATTTAATTATACTCTTTTATAATCTATAACTAAACTATATTTTATACAAATACAAGAGAAAAATCAAGAAAGAAAGAACTAAGAATATTTATTAATTTGTAAATATTATATACTGTAATAAATATATTAAACTATATTTGTATATATTTCAATATTAATGTACATTAAATATTTGATTCTAAAACATGAAAAATGAAAAAGCAAGCTAGAAAAATTTGAATATTTCTTAAATTATACATATTATATACTAAAATAAATGTATGAAAATACAATATATATTTTTATATTAATATTAAAATACATTAAATATATATGTAATACTTAAAAGAATCAAGAAATTAAAAAAAGAATAATTCAAAAATATTATGTTTATTGGTAAATATCAAGAAATATTCTGCAAGGTAATAAATATATTATTGTATATTTTAAATATTTTTCATATTAATACTAAAATGCATTCAAATGTATTTAACTATTACAAGGGAAATTAAAAAATGAAGAATGAAAAAATGAAGAATATTTCTTAATACATTGGCATTTTTTATAGGTTGACGCACATGCGTAACAGCGACTGATTGGTTGACCTCGCCTCAAGTTGATGAAGCCTGCTTGCTTTATGAGGTGTGTATCAGACCTGAACACTATCAGTGACTGGCATCATCCCAGCGGCGAGTCTCACACTATCAGCTCTGGGTCAGTAAACGCCTCACAGTCACCACAAGAACATAAACAAACAGATAAACTGAAATAACGGCATCTAGTTTGCAAGAAGCTGGTTTCACTTACGATGCTTTTGATTAGCAACACCTGCTGAGTTTCCTGAGGGACCACACAGACACAGAGACCAGTGCCAACTGAACTATGAGAGACAATCAACTGGACTTCTCTGGGACCAGAACAGAGATGCAAAACACACCACAACCTGTGCCTTCACTATGTGCTCATCAGTAGCGTACATTTTGTCTGAAATCTAGGAAACCAGAGAAGAATAGATTCCTTACAAACCTGTTGGGGGAGCTGTTGATCAATCGACTGCAGAAGAGAGAGAGACGGACAGAAAAAAGACAGACAAAGAGAGAGAGAGAGAAACACAGAGAGTGTTGTTTGGCAGGAGTTCTTGTGTTTGTGAGCAGATGGAGACTCTGGATCCCATTTATAATTAGACAAACCTGATGAAGACAAACCGATACTAGTGCATTCAGATCCTCACACACGTTAATATAGCGAGAAGAGCGCATGCCATAGACTTCTAGAGATTTTAAAAGAAGCTAATTATACAGTAAACACTATACCTTAAAATAACACGTTTAGAATTTTTGGAATACAAATAAACATTTATTAATTTCAAATATGCACTGCCAATTTTCTAAATGACATTTTCAAACATTTTAAAGTGTATGCATTTTACATATAGCCAGATTCTATTTAAAATATGCAAACATCTAAAATATTTTGGAAAAATGTATTAACACAATAAATTTTCCAAGTTAAAATGCATATAGTAGTTTAACTATTTACACTGTAACTACCAAATTGCTAAAAATACTAATTTGGATTTAAAATAAAATAATAAAATTAAAATTTGGATAATTTACATGGTTTTATGTCACCATCATTTCCTTTTTTATTTATTTATTTATTTTTTTTACTACATAATAAAATTAAACTGTATGGAAAAAAAAATTAAGTCTTACAATTCTGTGTTTTTTCCGCTCAGAATTGCTTGATATAAACTCACAATTGCAAAAAAAAAAAAAAAAAAAAGAATTGTGAGAATTAAATTAGCAATTCTAAAAATAATAATAATAAAAAATAATAATAATAAACTTGGAATTGCATTGGAATGTACTCGAGTTTAAATCTTGCAATTCCAAGTTTTTTTATATATATATAAAGGCAGAATTACAAGATGTAAACGTGCAATTGTGAGAAAAAAGTCAGAATTGTGAGTATTAAGCTAGTAATTCTGAGCAAAACCTGAGATATAATCTTGTAATTCAGGCTTTTTTCTCACAATTGCGAGTTCTGACTTTATTACTCGCAGTTGTGAGTTTATATCATGCAATTGCGAGAAAAAAGTCGGAATTGTGAGATAAAAGTCACAATGACCCTTTTTTTTTTTTTTTGTATTCAGTGCCGGAAAAACTGGCTTCCTTAAAACTGTCCCTTTGAATCATATAATCAAGAGGAAGTGACATCATCTTCAGATGTGCCATGTTTAAATAAGTTGTATTCATCTTTAACATTCATCATTTGTTGTTTTTAATGCTTAGCAAGATTTGGCAAGCCTAGCATGACAATCTCTGAGGAAAAAGGTTTATTTGTTCTTTTTGTGTGAATGTTAATAATAGAAGGACATAATTTGATAACAGGAAGAGCTGACCAGTTTGGTTTGTGGTCCATTACATCACAAATTGAAGTTGAAGTATTGATGATAGTGCTGTATTTCATATTTAAAGGTGTAAATAATATCCAGTAACAATATTTAATGCTTTATGCTTTCAGAGGCCTAGAATTCCCTGAATGAAAGATTGTGTTTGGGATTGAAGTATTTTGTTTCAGGTTTATATATTTTTGTTTATGGTTTTTGAGGTTGAAAGCATGTCTTACAACCTGCTCATGTTAGCATCGACCTACATTGGCTTCCACCAAGTACTTTGCACCAAATTTACTCATATCGATATTATTCGCATTTAGCTTTGTTTTTTTTTACCCATGTGTTGGGAATCCCACATCTGAACCTCACCGATCCATTCGAATGACTAAATCAATCTGAGCGTGTGTTTTCTCTGCATGCCGTCTGCTATAAAACACAGATGTTTGATGATGTAACGAGATGAGATTTCAAAGAACATCGGACTGTAAATCCGCTGTGAAATGCGGAGGAAATGCATTTACGCTGTGTGCATTATTAAATAAACTTGTGCTACAGGCTGCCGAATGGTCACGGAGGGGAAAAGCTGCTGCTTCTTGAAACTAATGAGAAACACAAGATGCATTTTTACCTGCTACGATCTTCCCCTTCAAAATAACAATCGTTCAAACTGTCAGACTTCACATCCGAAGATGATTTCTCCGAGTAATGCATTTAAATGTCATGTGCAGCTGTAGTGACAGGAAGAGCTCTAATGATTGAATCGCACTATGAGATTTGAATCCTCTAATGCATCCAGAACAGCCATTTCATGCTTTGAAGTCAATGTGAGATTTAAATGGACCCTATTTACTTTTTTAATGAATGCCTCTGGCCTTATTGTGCATGATTCATTAGTGCACATTATTTTAGTAAATCTTCATAATTTTCTCTACCGATGTAACCAAGGATGCTGCGTGGATGGGGGAAAATAAATTTAACAAATAATATCAAAGCAAACTTTTCGCAATCCAATTAAATCCTGACGGATCAAGCCCCAATGTAGCCTTATTTCCACAAAAATCCACTCGCAACCTATTTTATTTACGTAATATATGCCATATTTCAGTGATACTGACTAAAAAATGGAGGGCAGGAGTTATTTTACTATGAAGAACTTAATGTTATGATTATTAAAATAATATATATATATATATATATAATATATATATATATATATATAATTTATATATATATATATATATATATATATATATATATTTTTTTTTTTATAATTATTATTAATTTTTTTTATTATTTTTATTATTACTATTATTTAAAAAATAAGGTTTATTTTATATTTTATGTAATTTGAAATAGATTTGATTTGATTGGACCATGAGAGATAGGTATAACATGGCAAACTTTAGTTAGGTGGTTGGATAAATTCAAAATTAAGATTGTAAATTGGATCAAATTTGAATATCCTCATAAGTTACTAGCATGCAGCTCACTTCTTAGCATATATTGGGTTTCCCAAATATATGTGCATGTAAAGCCATGCAGAATAAAGATGACGCGTCTCGTTGTGTGATGTTGCTGTTCTTTGCTTTCTTGTGTGGAACCCAAGCAGATGTTTGCTGCTGGGCTTTCTGGATCTAAACCATCATCAGCAATTTTACACACACACAAAAACCATGTAAAAAACAACAGGAGACAGACTGCGCTCGCTAAATCGCCTCTTCCTCAAATGAGCCTCGCAGTTATGAATTCACACCTCCATGTGCGAGAAGTGTTTCAGTGTCAGTGCAGAAGAGGAAACAGAAAGTGCCTGTGATTACTAGAAAACAGCAGCCAAAACCCTCAGACAATGATTTCTGTCAGGAAAAGACACTAGCGTTACCAAAATGGGAATGCAGCATTTAACTGTCAGTGTTAAAGCACCCACACACAAACACACACACACAAACACACACACACACACACACACACACACACACACACACACACACAAGTTTGCAGTTCTTCTTTGCTGCTGACAGGCTTGTGATTCAGACAGCTGCTGAATGATGTCAGCAGGAACATTTAAACCATCTGACCCTTCCCGTCGGCTACTGGGATAGAAGCGTAAACCAAAAACAAACAGACCAGGAGCAGGCTTTCTGTGCATGTGCAGTTTCATCGCGCTGACTTCAACAAATGCCAGCAGGTTGTGTTGCATAAAAACACTGGCGAAGCAGCATCGGTGCGAATCGCTTGGCGTGCGTTCAGCAGAGAGGGACAGTTTTCTGGGAGCAGATGGAGAGAGTTTGGGCTGGTCTTCCCGTGGGTGGAGTCGCTCGGCGGTGCTGTCGTGTGACCACATTACAAAACCGGTGGCCATTTTTAGAGCCTCCACATGTCACAGACGAGAGTAGTTTACCGTCAGACCCAAATCGTGAGTCAAATACTGTAATTAACTTTAGGATTGGCCGATATGACGCTTGATAGTGTGTGACGGTAGAAATGAGTCTGTGGGTGAAGATTTTGTGATACTGTTTATACCGTGGTAAATATATATATAAGCGGCTATTAAAGGGATACTCGACCCCAATATGAAAATATTGTCATTAATCACTTACCCCATGTCGTTCCAAACCCGTAAAGCTTGTTCGTCTTCGGTACACAATTTAAGATATTTTGGATGAAAACCGAGAGGCCTGTGACTGTCCCATAGACTGCCAAGTAAGTAACACTGTCAAGGTCCAGGAAAGTATGAAAGACATCATCAGAATAGTCCATCTGCCATCAGTGGTTCAACCGTAATGTTATGAAGTGACAAGAATACTTTTTGTAAGCGAAGAAAACAAAAATAACGTCTTTATTCAACAATTCCTTTGTCAGCGGTCTCCTCTGTGTCTCTCCATATCACCGTATGCTGCTTATGACCTTCTGTGTCATCCGCGCCACAAGGATGCGCTGTTTTTTTTTTTATAATAGATGATTAATTGTTGTAGAAGCAGATCATTGTTGTACCTACTAGTATTTTTTTCCTATAAGTGTAAAAATAAAGCTTTTTTTCACTGATGCCAAATGTTTATATTTTGGTTTGTGTCCATTAGTTAAAAAGAGATATTAAATTTTTACTAGATTATTAAAAATATGGGCATTACAACTATAACCCCTCCCCCAAACAAACAAACAAACAAACAAACAAACAAACAAACAAACAAACAAACAATCAAACTGTATTGTGTTTTGCTGTAAAATTACCCAAACTGTGGCATTTTGGTCACATTGCCTTCTCTTATTTAAGTAAAGATGAAGATCCTGATCTGGTCAAACAGAATAGCAGATGAACATCCACATGTTCTTCTCCAGAAGATCAGCATGCCCTGGAAATCATCCGTCAAAAGTTCTGCTGCCGTAACCTTTAGCTCCAGCGTGCCCGTGTTGGCGCATTAAACTTCCAGACACATACATATCATGAAAGGCTGTCTCTGTCTCTTGCGTTTTATCCTGGTAAACCAGCGCCTGAATCTTTGAAGATCAAAAAAGAGCAACAAAACATTGGAATGACAAGCCAATATCTCTGAGCAGCAGAGGAGACTTCAGTGCAGGTGAAGGAGAATTATATCCCGCTATGGTGTTATAGTGTTGATAACTAAACGTAGCGATGCTAATAGCTTAGCTAGTCTAAAGGCCCGTTAACACCAAAAACAACAATGATAACTATATTAGCATTCACACTGACGCACGTTAATGCTCTGTTTATGGTTGTGTCATCTGCTTTAAATGCTCGAGCTATTTGAAGCAGGATGGATTTTGATTGGCTGTGAGTGTTTAAAAAAATGTCTTATTGGAATGTATTATTTCTGAAAATGTTCTGGATGTTCATCTAGCATTTTTTAAATGTTACTACTTGTTTCATAACATTCAAAAGTAACATTCTTATAATGTTTGGAAAATGCTACAATAGAATGTTCCAAAATAAAATGGTTTTAGAACATAAAAAAACATTTTGGATGTTTTGAATGGATTTAGGAGGTCAATGGGAAATAAAATAGAGAAAGCTCTCTGTTTGCAGTAATGTGGGACTAGAAAATAAACTACAGTGATTCGCACATACAGTATGCACAGACCAACATGACGCTGTTAACAGTTGGATAAGAGTGGAAGTTTCTGTTGAAATCATTTACAGATTTACTTTCACAGCTTGGGAAAACAACCCATTATAATATGCACGAGTCCCTCGTCTCTGTCAGTCATATTTAGGATGGATCCAGTTCAGATTTTTTTGTCTCCATGTGTTCAGTTTGGCTTTGTTTTATTTTTTATTTGTCACATGAGACAGCATTAGTGCATTTGTGAGGAATATGTGGATTATGCCAACATTAACGTTAACAATACTGCACCCCCCCCCCCAGTACTTTTTCTTGATTTCCATTACAAATTCAGGAAATTATACATTTTCAGTCAAGACAGAGAATACTCTGTGAATATTTTTTACATGTATTTTATTATTATTATTTTAATTAGCCCTGATTAACAGCTAATGTTTTTTTTTTTTTTTTTTTTTTTTTTAACAAAGTTTAAAGCATAAATCTTACATTACATTTTATTAGATTTATCCTAGCTTTATAGACTCACACTCTTGCATGGTTGGTGGAAGAATAAATATGCCATTTGATGAAGCAGTTGAAAGTCAAATTAATTCATAAATGCCCATGTTTTCTTTTTTTTTCAACTCATGGTTCCATTTCTACAGAGAAATAAGCATCAAAGTCATTGAATATTGACTTGGTTATCTCTAAAGCACACTTGAATTTGTTCTAGATCATTAGACGTGACATAATGGTGTCTTCGTACACAAAACACAGTCTCTTAAGTCATTCTTGTGTGCAGTTTCCTGCTACACATTATGCAGACAGCAGACTATGTTCTCAAGCCTGCGGCCAGTGAATCCTTTGCTATCCCATAATGCCACAGGAGCCGAGAAGCCATTAGATTAGAAAAAATCTAGAAAAAATGGATGTATGAGTATGTACTCTTTTGGTGAAGAAAAAGTACACACTTCTGAGTACAGTTGCGTCTTTCAAAGGACCGCTCTTTCGCACCTGTTACTCGCACCCTGTCACTGTAAACTGGCCTGTCAATCATCTCGTCACAGTTAACATCCTCCACATTTCATTTCATTTAACTTCCTACCGTACTGGAGAGAACAGAAGTAGCACATTGATCTGCGAGCCGTTGGTCATATTTTCTGCATAATGATGCATTTAAAAGTTAACGAACAAATGGATATTTATAAAAGTTTACATTGCTATTGCAGATGAAATATAACACAGATAACATTAAATGAATATTTTTTACCAGCTTTAATGTTTATTATTAATGTTACGACCCCAGGTGGGTCATATTGTGTGGGTTTGGTTGTCCTTATTGTTATCTGTTTTGTAGGTTGGAGATTGGAGTGAGTGACGCCATAATGACCTGATGGTTTACACCGTGCTAGAGCTGATGCCGGCACACTAAAGCAGCTCCCTTCAGTCGTGACGGGGGTTGCTCTCCCCTCGTGCCATTTTGTTGTCTTGTTCCCGTTTTTGGTTTATTCTTTTACTTTATTACTTTTACTTTAATAAATGTTATTCCTTTTTGCATACAACTTCAACGTGTCATTCCCTTCTTTGTCGCGGCTTTCGAGCCGGCCGTGACAAATGGGGGCTCGTCCGCTCGTTGTTAAAGAAATTCCTGTTATTTGTCGACATGGTTTAGAAGCGTTTTTGTTGCTTTCGGTTATTTTGTAATGAACGTGGCACGTTCATTAACTGAACATAAAACCGGGAGAATGTTGTTTGATTAACGCTATTGTTTTGGTAGGGCTTATTCGTCGTTTGGAAGGAAATGCGCGTTGAATTTATTTGTTTTGAGGACTTATGTTGCTGTATTGTCAGTTAGCTGTTCTATGCCGTTTTTTAAGGGGTAAAGTGATTTTGCAAATCTTATCGTGGGGAGATTATGTGTGATGTTCCCTTGTTAGGGGTAGCTGCTTGGTCCCTTTGGAACAAGTAGGTAATGTAATTTTTGTTATTTTTTGTGTGGTGACCGTGAGTAGAGCAGTTGTCTCGGGAGCATGGCCGTGGTATGAGATAGTCGCCAGCTTGCTGGTTGCTTTTCTTGTACCAGCGGGAGTTGGTGCTTAAATACCCCTCGCCAGTAACCACACGAAGATTAGGGATGAATTAGTTAGTTGTTTTTTTTTCTATAGATAGGGAAAGGGAATTTTTTCTTACCACGTGAGATTGTGAATCACTATATTAATATATAACGTATATTTTAGAGGCAGTATGTCTAAATCTCGTAGAAGATTTTATTGTTTCTCCCTCTGAAGCGTTACTTGAATTGTTCACAAAAGATCAGTTATTTAAGATGGCGGATCATTATGAAATCGAACTTGAAGATAAAAGATTAAAAGAGATTACAATAAGAGAAACAATTAAAAACAAAACTGATAGAACAAGCTATATTAATTGAAATGTCTGATACAGCTACTGCTAGTCAAAGCAAACCACCTGTCAACCTTTTAACTTTTGAACAACAAGAAAGGTTATTACTGTTACAGCTTGAACAGGAGCGTGTAAAATTAGAAATGGAGCGTGAGGAGAGAAATAGAATCAAACAAACAGATATAGAGCTGCAGAAATATCGCTTGGATATGATAAGAGAAGGCAGAATGGATGATGGTTCAGATTATGCTCTTCAGGGTGCTTCTAAAATGTTTTGACACAGCGGGAAAATTTGCGTTTGATGCCTAAATTTAGTGAGCGAGATCCGGATACTTTTTTACCTTGTTTGAACGGATTGCGGAAGCGAGAGGTTGGCCCAGTAAGGAACGTACACTACTTTTACAGTGCGTGTTTACTGGCAGGGCTCAGGAAGTCTATTCTTCTCTTCCAGTCTCAGACTGTAACGATTATGACATCGTTTAAAAGCAGCAGTTTTGAAATCGTACGAGTTAGTACCAGAAGCGTATAGACAAAAATTTAGAACATTGTCCAGAGGTGTTAATGTTGCTCATGTTGAGTTGTCTAGAGATCTCAGTATTGCATTTAATCGCTGGTGTATGGCATCTGAGGTAACCACAGTTGAGGAGTTGACTGACTTAATTGTGCTGGAACAGTTTAAGAATTCTGTACACGCTCGTATTGCAAACGTATATAAATGAGCAGAAAGCGGATACAGCTGCTAAAGCTGCTGAATTAGCTGATGATTATGTGTTAACACACAAGAGTTTTGAGTTTCGGAAAGGGGACGAATTTTTTGAAAATAAGGGAGATCATATGTCCAGAAATTCGTCTCTTATCTGTAATTACTGCCATGGTAAAGGCCACTGGAAAAAATGAGTGCCCTGTGCTTAAAGCCAAGGGTAGAGGGGGAAAGGCTCTTCGCGTTAAACCAGCTGCTCTTGTGGCATCTGTGTTAAGTCCTGTTGATTCACTGGGTGAAGGATTTCCTAAATCGGGTAACCTTTTGGGAAATGGTGATTATGCGCCTTTTATCACCTATGGACATGTGTCGATGATTGGAACGGAGGTAAAAATTCCAGTAACAATATTAAGAGATACGTGAGCTTCGGAGTCTTTATATTGGAGGATGTCTGCCATTTCATTTTTGAGTGACACTGGTACTAGTGTTTTCTTGTTAGAGGAATTGGGTTGGATGTGATGTCTGTTCCCTTACACAGAGTAACATTGTCATCTGAACTTGTGAGTGGTGAAGTGGTGATTGGAGTGCGTCCATCATTGCCCGTGGATGGTGTGGATATAATCATGGGGAATAATTTGGCAGGGGATAAGGTGTGGCCTGATACCTTTTCATCTCCTGTGGTTTTATCTGTTCCTCTTCCAGGTTCTGACGAGAGTCACAAAAAATTATCCGGAAGTGTTTACTGCATGTGCGGTAAACTCGTTCCATGACCTCCACTCAGCCAAGGGTAACCTCTGATTCTGCTGTAGTCAAACCATTCTCTTTGCCTGATAACTTTTCTGTTTCTCCTTCTGAGTTGGTCCAAGAGCAGCAACTTGATTCTTCTCTCCATCAATTGTTTGAGAGGGGTGATGTCTCCTGAGGAAATTAGAAATGTGGCTCATGGTTATTTTTTGCAGGATGGAATTTTGGTGAGAAAGTGGATTCCTCATGGTAGTGATTTTGCTGGGGATCCTATCATACAGGTGTTAGTTTCCAGAGAAGTATCGCTCACTGGTATTGCAGATTTCCCATGATAAACTTGCAGGTCATTTAGGGGTAAAAAAGACCTATCACAGAATCCTTTGTCATTTTTTTTTGGCCAAAATTGAAGAAGGATGTGTCACAGTATATCAAGACATGTCATACTTGTCAACTAACAGGCAAACCAAATCAGAAGATCAAACCTGCTCCATTGTTTCCTATTCCTGCTGTCAGTCCGCCATTTGAGCACCTGATTATTGATTGTGTAGGCCCGCTGCCTAGATCAAAGTCGGGTAGCATTTATTTGCTCACGGTGATGTGTGCCTCTACTCGATATCCTGCAGCATATCCTCTCCGTACGATCACTGCCAAATCAGTGGTGAAAGCCTTGACTCAGTTCATTTCCATTTTTGGCATTCCAAAGATTGTGCAGAGTGATCAAGGTTCTAATTTTACTTCTCATTTATTTTCTCAGGTCTTGAAACTGCTACACATTAAGCACAATAAAGCTAGTGCTTATCATGCTCAAAGCCAGGGGGGCATTGGAGCGTTTCCATCAAACGCTGAAGTCTTTTACTGCGTTCTATTGTACAGAGATGGGAAGGTGATTGGGAACAAGGATTGCCGTGGTTGATGTTGTCAGCACGTGAGGTATGCCAGGAAAAGTACTGGGTTTAGTCCCAATGATTTGGTGTTTGGGCACACAGTTCGGGGACCACTGGCTGTACTCAGAGACCAGTGGGTTGAAAGTGCACCACCAAAAAAACTTGCAAAGCTATGTGAATGACTTTTAAGCGTAGATTATATGAGGCAGGTAAGGTGGCAAAAGAACAATTACATCTTCGCAAAAGCGTATGAAGACAATTTTTTCGATCGACGAACTGAGGAACGGAAATTCATGCCGGGCGATCAGGTGTTGGCTCTGTTACCTGTGGAGGGCTCACCATTTCAAGCTCAGTTTACAGGTCCGTATGTGGTAGAAAAACAAGTTACTGATTTAAACTATCTGATTGCCACTCCTGAGAGAAGAAAATTCCACCCATTTGTGTCATGTTTAATTTGTTGAAGCCCTACTATTGCCGTTCTCACAAGATGTCAAACGATGACGTGAAAACCGCATTAGTAGTTGGGAGAATTTCGCTGTGTGGGGGGAGGGAGGTAGATGAGGGAGTTTCTTTCCACGAGGATACAGTACTATTGGGACGTCTAAAAAATTCAGAGACTCTTAAAAATGTGCATAAAATGTTGGCCCATTTGCCGGATGATAAATGTGGTGATTTGATTGGATATTATTAATCATCATGTTTCTTTATTTGGGGATGTACCTTCGCGTACACATTGGTTGGAGCACGATATTGATGTTGGGGATTCAGAGCCCATTCGCCAGAATTTTTATCGGGTGTCCCCCAAATAAACTCCTGCATCTTAACACTGAAGTTCAGTATATGCTGGATCATGATATTGCACGACCTTCATTTTCCAGTTGGGCATTTTTTTTTTCTCCCTGCTTGCTTGTAAATAAATCTGATGGTACTTATCGGTTTTGCACAGACTATCGTAGAATAAATAGAGTAACAAAACCAGACTCATTTCCACTGCCTCGTATTGAGGATTTGTGTTGATCGGGTTGGGTCGGCAAAATTTGTAAGCAAGTTCGATCTGCTTAAAGGCTATTGGCAAGTTCCATTGACCAAAAGAGCTCAAGAGATCTCCACTTTTATTACATCAGAGGGGTTATTCTCCTATAACGTTATGAGTTTTGGCCTGAGGAATGCGCCTGCAACCTTTCAGCGACTTATGAATAGGGTTGTTTCTGGGTTAGAGGGAGTGGCCGTCTATCTAGACGATGTAGTAGTTTTCAGTGATTCATGGGAGCAGCACTTGGAACATGTTGCAGACCTGTTCTCTCAGTTTGAAGAGGCTGGCCTGACCGTCAATCTGGCTAAATGCGAGTTTGCCAAGGCCACTGTGACATTATCTAGTAAGGTAGTGGGACAAGGATGTGGTGCGGACCAGTTGGGCCAAGGTTGAGGCCATTGATCAATTTCCTTCTCATACTACTAAGAAGGAGTTGATGCGGTTTTTGGGGTTAGTGGGTTACTATCGGGGATTTTGCAGGAATTTTTCTACCGTGGTAGCCCCCCTCACTGATCTGTTGAAAGCAAAGGTAGCTTTTGTTTGGACATCTGCCTGTCAGGTTGCTTTTCAGGCAGCTAAATCACTGCTTACTTCCACTCCTGTGCTGGCAGCGCCTCGTTTTGATCGTTCTTTTCAGGTATGTGTGGATGCTAGCAATGTGGGTGCTGGAGCGGTGTTGTTACAGGCTGATGAGGAAGGAATTCAACGTCCCGTTAGCTACTTCTCAAAAAAAGTTTAATTCTTATCAGTTGAATTACTCTGTGGTTGAAAAGGAGACATTAGCTTTGATTTGGGCTTTGCAGCACTTCGAAGTGTATGTGGGATCCGTGTCAGACCCATTGGTTGTGTATACGGACCACAACCCGCTTGTCTATTTACATTCTTTGCGGTGCCCAAATCAACGATTGACTCGTTGGTGTCTTTTCTTGCGCGTCATATGCACTTGACATCCGGCATATCAAGGGGACTGACAATGTGGTAGCTGACGCATTGTCTAGAGCTCCTTATTCCTTTTAACTGATGACTAACTATGTTTGTTTTGCTCTACTTGTCTTTCTTAAATTGCTTCCACAGGGCCCGTGGTTGCTGAGGATATTGGAGAGTATTACAGAGTGGTGGGTCTTTCCAGTTTGGGAGTTATTGGGTGACGGGTTTTTGTTGATATGTCCCACCCTTTTTTTTTTTTATGGGGGGGGGGGGTGTTACGACCCCAGTGTGGGGTCATATTGTGTGGGTTTGGTTGTCCTTTTGTTATCTGTTTTGTAGGTTGGAGGTTGGAGTGAGTGACGCCATAATGACTGATGGTTTACACCTGTGCTAGAGCTGATTGCCGGCACACTAAAGCAGCTCCCTTCAGTCGTGACGGGGGGTTTGCTCTCCCCTCGTGCCATTTTGTTGTGCTTGTTCCCGCCGTTTTTGGTTTATTCTTTTACTTTATTACTTTTACTTTAATAAATGTTATTCCTTTTTGCATACAACTTCAACGTGTCATTCCCTTCTTTGTCGCGGCTTTGCCGGCCGTGACATTAATAACTCAAACCCCTTTATCTAAACCTCTCGGTTGTGCGCATCCACCATGTTTGTAGTTTTTTAATGCTTTTAATTCATGTTTATAGTTCTCAACTGAATCATTCGTCAAAGCGCAATGGATTGTGGGTAATATTAGCCATTAAAGTGTGCACTGATCCACACTTCAAAAATCGACTTGAAATAGTAGACCATCCGGGGACTTTTGGCATACTCTTTTCAACATACTATGCTTTGGGACACACATATTCTAATCTCACATACTATTTAGGATGAATAGTATGAACATTGAGATGCAGGGATAGCATTTCTAGGAATGTATTTGTTAGTGATCAAGAAGTAAGACTTTTTGCCTTAATTTGACAAGATGGTTTGAGTAGAATCTGCAAATAAGCTTTTAATATATATATATATATATATATATATATATATATATATATTATTATATATATATATAATAGATTTTATTTTAATTTTATTTGTTTTAATAAATGTGTCACTTTTATCAGTTTTTTAGTACATTTCTTTTGAGCTGTATTTTTTTTTAATTTATTTCAGTTTTAGTTAATTTTACATGAATTTAATAAAAACTTAAAATAGCTTATTTAATTTCAAGTAGTTGTCAAGGCAACATTTGTAATTTTCATTTATTTATTTTTTTATTTAAATGTCTATATCATGTAAGAATAATATCCAATTTAAGTTTAATAATAAAAGAATTGGATAGCAGGGTTATTTTACTATTATGTATAGACTAGTATGCCATTTATTTAGATTTTGAGAAAGCTGTTAACTTTTTTACATTTCATTTCAGTTTTTATTTACATTTTTATTTACTTTTTTGTTGTTTTATATTTCTTTTTAGCTGTAATTTATTATTATTATTATTTACTTAAATTGTAATTCATTTTATATTGACTTAACAAAAACTTAAAAGTAGCTTATTTTATTTTAGGTAGTTTTCAAGGCAACATTTGTCATTTTTAAATGTACCTTTTTCCAGCTAATATTTAGATTTTATTTCAGCTTTATTTCAATTAACAAAAAAAGGTTGTATATATATATATATATATATATATATATATATATATATATATATATATATATATATTACATATTAACAATAACAACAATGCTGGAGAGAAGGAAACAGGAAACCTCAAACTACGGTTTTTCATCAGGCACCAAACAAAATACCCAAAACACTACTTCCAGTAGATGGAGTGACTTTTGATGTGAAATTTGGCAGATTTCAGCAGCATTTCTGAGCAAATAACCACATGTGATCTCATGACTCAATCAAAGAAAGCTAAGGCCTATAGAGCACAAACTAAACCTCTAAACACACAAAAACTATGTTTTATTATTGACAGATCTTCAGTGTTTGTCTCGATTGTACTGTATCAGCAGAATCTTCATCCTGGTCTCTATGTGAACTGCAAGCATTGTTATCTTCATCTCTACAGCAACACGAGAGAAGCAGCCAACTGAGTCTAGCTCACGGTGCGCACGGCCAAATCAGCGGCTGACAGCGTTATTATTTGTTAGATGTGGTTGCTCTTTTCTCTGAACGGGGAAAAACAGCATTCTCCTTTCCGCTGGGAAGTAGAAATTTGGAAGAAAATGCGATTTGAAAGCCTTGTCTGGCTATTGTTCAGCGTCCTTGGCGGATGTGGTTTTAAAACACAGCGGGGGAATTTGTGATTCAGCGTCCTGAAACTCCAGGAACACTCATTTTAATTTCTTTTTAATGGTGGTTATTGTCATTGTGAAGGTCGCTGACATTTGCTTCACCCGCTTCTGTCGGCTGGAGGCTGTAATCGCCTGTGACAACAGTTACGCACAGAAAACACTCGTGTGTGTGTGTGTACAATCAAGTGATTGAGACCCCCAGCAGATGGACTTCTGGGACCTGCGGTTGTGTTTGTCGTCCTGCGGGAAAAAGGTCAGGCGTGGGATACTTCCACAAGACGATAAGAAAATCCTACATTCCACAAACATTAATGTCTGTTTACTTATTTATGTGTTTTGAGATATGAAGGCAGGAGTTTTGGAGGTTTATCTGTTGGAGGATGCTGATAAAGTGGATTTGAATGGGAATCAGGTATGAGATTCCTTAAGAAACACATTAGTGGACGTTTCGGCTTACATGTTAATAAAAAATCAACATAAATGTGTCCTGAAGGGTCAGTAAAAGTAATAAAAGTCCTCTTCTTCGCAAATCCCTTACTTTATCAAAAGCCCTAAATCTATGAAGGATCCTGTGTTTGGATAGTTCTAAATACAATTTTACAAAAAAAAATTTTTTTCCAAAAATGTTACAATCCATTCCAGAATTTTGGATAGTTTTATGAGCACACATATAATATTTATTAATATTTTAAATTAGCTTTTCTTTTTCTTTTTTTATGTTATAGTAATAGTTTTTATCTAAAAGTAGTTATAGTAATAGTTTAGTATTTTTTCTTCATTTATCAGTATTTTAAATATTTCTGTTTACATCTGTTATATTTATTTATATTGGAGTTTAATTTTTTTTTTTTTTTACCATGTCATGATCACATTTTTACTGAAAACCACAATATTTTTTAGGAAAAATACACATACATACACACAGTGCCTTGCGAAAGTATTCATACCCCTTCATTTTTTCATGTTTTTTTTTTATGTTGCTTCCTTATATTAAACTCCTTTAAATTACTTTTACATTTTTTAAATATATGTATTTATTTTCAATTCATATTTAATATATTTAATAATAATAAAAATTAATATTTAATATCAATTTATATTTATTATATATTTTATTTAGATAAAATTATATATAGGTCCTTCTCAAAAAAATAGCATATTGTGAAAAAGTTCATTATTTTTCATAATGTAATGATAAAAATTAAACTTTCATATATTTTAGATTCATTGCACACCAACTGAAATATTTCAGGTCTTTTATTGTTTTAATACTGATGATTTTGGCATACAGCTCATGAAAACCCCAAAATTCCTATCTCAAAAAAATTAGCATATTTCATCCGACCAATAAAAGAAAAGTGTTTTTAATACAAAAAAGTAAACCTTCAAATAAATATGTTCAGTTATGCATGCAATACTTGGTCGGGAATCCTTTTGCAGAAATGACTGCTTCAATGCGGCGTGGCATGGAGGCAATCAGCCTGTGGCACTGCTGAGGTGTATGGAGGCCCAGGATGCTTCGATAGCGGCCTTAAGCTCATCCAGAGTGTTTGGGTCTTGCGTCTCTCAACTTTCTCTTCACAATATCCCACAGATTCTCTATGGGGTTCAGGTCAGGAGAGTTGGCAGGCCAATTGAGCACAGTAATACCATGGTCAGTAAACCATTTACCAGTGGTTTTGGCACTGTGAGCAGGTGCCAGGTCATGCTGAAAAACGAAATCTTCATCTCCATAAAGCTTTTCAGCAGATGGAAGCATGAAGTGCTCCAAAATCTCCTGATAGCTAGCTGCATTGACCCTGCCCTTGATAAAACACAGTGGACCAACACCAGCAGCTGACATGGCACCCCAGACCATCACTGACTGTGGGTACTTGACACTGGACTTCAGGCATTTTGGCATTTCCTTCTCCCCAGTCTTCCTCCAGACTCTGGCACCTTGATTTCCGAATGACATGCAAAATTTGCTTTCATCCGAAAAAAAGTACTTTGGACCACTGAGCAACAGTCCAGTGCTGCTTCTCTGTAGCCCAGGTCAGGCGCTTCTGCCGCTGTTTCTGGTTCAAAAGCACACGCCTGTGCACGGTGGCTCTGGATGTTTCTACTCCAGACTCAGTCCACTGCTTCTGCAGGTCCCCCAAGGTCTGGAATCGGTCCTTCTCCACAATCTTCCTCAGGGTCTGGTCACCTCTTCTCGTTGTGCAGCGTTTTTTGCCACACTTTTTCCTTCCCACAGACTTCCCACTGAGGTGCCTTGATACAGCACTCTGGGAACAGCCTATTCGTTCAGAAATTTCTTTCTGTGTCTTACCCTCTCGCTTGAGGGTGTCAATGATGGCCTTCTGGGTTAACCTCTTACCCATGATTGCGGTTTTGAGTAATTGAACAAGGCTGGGAGTTTTTAAAAGCCTCAGGAATCTTTTGCAGGTGTTTAGAGTTAATTAGTTGATTCAGATGATTAGGTTAATAGCTCGTTTAGAGAACCTTTTCATGATATGCTAATTTTTTGAGATTTTAGGTTTTCATGAGCTGTATGCCAAAATCATCAGTATTAAAACAATAAAAGACCTGAAATATTTCAGTTGGTGTGCAATGAATCTAAAATATATGAAAGTTTAATTTTTATCATTACATTATGGAAAATAATGAACTTTTTCACAATATGCTAATTTTTTGAGAAGGACCTGTATATATATATATATATATATATATATATATATATATATATATATATATATATATATATATATATATATATACATATACATATATATATATATATATATATATATATATATATATATATATATATATATATATATATATATATATAATTGATATTAAAATATTAATTGATATTAAATATTACATATATTCATTCATTCATTTCTTTGTTTTTGTCTGTACAATTAAATTCAGTAGGGCATGTGTGCCCACTGACTTTAAAAGTATGGATAAAAGACATAAATTAGAGAAAAATTGTGTTTAATGTTCAACAGAAGAAAATAAGTCACATAGGTTTGGACCAACTTAAGAGTGAGTGAATGACAGAGCTTACCCTAGTTAAACAGATGCAACTAGTACTCTCACTGACAGGTGAACGGGGAAGAATCAAATCTGTTTTGGATCCAGCAATCGAACCCCATTCTGTTTAGATCCTCTGATGTTTCTGTCTGACCGGGACGAACCGGTGTGCCCGTCCATCGGGGAGTTTCTGCTTTGATGCTCGGACATTAAACAGGACGTCTGTCAGGAGGCGTTTCGCTGCGTTCGCCGGTTAGCTGAGTAAATCTGCGTGTCCTCTGCTCGAGTGGACTTCTCTTTATGTGAGACAGACAGACAGCAGGCCGACAGAGACGCACGTCCTTTTTCATTGCTCGGCCTGAAATGAAAGGAAGTTTGCAGGCCTTTGATGTCATTCTGTGGGCTGTGATCTCTTCTGCTTAATTAAGACACAGTGCTTGGTCTTTACACAGCGGACGAGAGTGAACCTGTGCCGGCAGGTATTCATAATCACATCTAGAATGAACTGCTGGCCGGAGATCTGAAGCCTTTTCAGATCTGTGTCCATTTGACTTTAAAGTTTGGTTCCAGTCAGCTGGTCATTACCGCTAAATAACCCTGACCAGAGTGACCAGGACCAGCTAACTAAACAAACAAACAAAGTCGATTCCAAAGGGACACTAAAATCTTTTTTTTTTTTTTAACACATATATAATGTTAAAACTACAGTAGGTAGACATCCAAAACGTCACTTCTACCCAGTGCCGGCGCTGTGGTGGGGCATTCGAGGGCCGTGCCCCCCCTAGCGGTCATTGATGCCCCTCCTACAGGCCATGGCGTGGCCCAAAAAAAAAAAATCCCTTTTAGTTATTATTTTAATATTAAATGTTCAAACTGTAACTTAAAGTAAATAAAATAAAAAGAATGGGGAAAATGCATAATTTTGGTTGCTCATGGCACGTTACTAGGCTTCGTCATGGTGAATGCTTATTGGTCGCCGAGTAAACTTGTTACATTTGATTTGCAGCGCGCGCGGAAAATCCATTTCAAGTTGAAGAACAGTTTGTCCGTCTATATTATAGACAGTTGTTAGCAGCTAATTATAAAAAAAAAAAACACACAGGTGAATTGTTGATGAATGTTTGTGGGTTCTAACTGCATTTGTGTTTTATACTTGGCTGTCTGTAAAGATATACGGCCTTATGTCATTTCTGCTTGGTGCGTGCATAAAACTGTTGGGGAGGTGTGTAACCCAGGTTAAAACCAAGTATTAGCATAAAGTAATAGCAGAAAATACATGTATTTTTGTCCTTTATTTATTTTGTTTAGAAAATGAGTCCTTTAGAGTATTTAAAGTCCTTGAAACCCTAAGAAAAAACGGTGTTTAAAGAAATTATTTTATTTGTTGAAGCACACTTTGTATTTTCTGTATTTTATATTTTTTCCATTTCCTGTATTTTCTTTTTTTTTTATCTATTTCTCAAGTTCTACAGAATTTGCATTCTACGCAAATCAAAAACTACAAAATCAGTTAAACCTTATACCCTGTGTGAGTGGCTCATTATTGTTGTGACATCCTTATTCTCTGCAGGCGAATTTTAGTCTTCTGTTGGTCCATACGCAGACATTTGTGTGATGATGTCCAACTCGTTTTATTAAGAAAAAAAGCCTTAAGTTTTCAGAAACATCTATACGAAAACACTTTGTCTGATGGGGACATTTTTTTTGCCGGTTTTTCAAAGCTTCAAACTGATTCAGTGTTTTATTTTGTCGTCGTCGTAATTTGTAAATTATTTAAGTATAAAAAAATATATAGCTATTCATTGTAGGCCAATTTTATGTTTTTTATTTAGCCTATATTATATTTATATTATTATTTTATGTCCTGTTCTGTTGTTTAGGCTATCTGTTCTGGGCCGGGTTTCCCTCGATGTAGCCTAGCCTATCTTAGCTCTTAAAAGCGCTCTCTACGTGCAAGGTTATAAACGTTAGCCGCAATTCCTCGCGCGTTTCCCAAAAATGTACATTTTCCCAAAAATGTAACGCGAGAATGAGTCGCTGTCCATTCGCTGACGTGCTGAACTGCTATACTAACCTTATATTGAATCGTATTCTGAACGTTTAACCTAACAATCGTCATCTGTTGTGTATTAGGAATCAAGACAGGTATAAAAAAATTTTTTTTAAAAAAAATATATAATGACATTCTATATAGATAGATCATTGGAGCTAACATTATAGGGTAGAATGTCATTCTATATAGATCATTGGAACCGTATCCGGTCGGCAAAACAGCAAATTTCAGCGCTGTCTTCTGTTCCTCTTTTAGATAAAACCCAAAGTCTAAAGGCCCGTTCACACCAAGGACGATAACTATAAAGATAACGATAAAGATATAGTTCTAAAAATCGTTTTCAGTATTAAAGAACAGCAGCGTCCACACCACAACTATAACGATAAAGACAAAGAAAAAACGATATCGTTGGAATCACTTTCAAAACGATTTTTTTCCAGCTGATGAACGATAAAAAAATTGACAGCCAATCAGAATCCATCCTGTTGTAACGCGCTCGAGAATTTAAAGCGCCAGACGTGCGTGCGCTTAGAATAAACAGAAGATATCGTTCGCTGGTGTGGACGCTAATATCGTTATCTTTATAGTCATCGTTCTTTGTGTGAACGGGCCTTAAATCTTTCATTGTCATTCTATATAGATCTTTCAGATTTAGGTCTGGATTTCCATGCTACTATGATGTTGCCAATGCGTCAAAAAAATATTTATCAAACGACAGTGCCCCCCCGCCGATGATCCAATGCCCCTCCAGTAGATCTGCTCTGACGCCGACTCTGCTTCTACCGCCGCTCGTACCGCCGCCGCGGCGTCTGGAAAGTGCATTTGCAGCTTTTGACCGCTGAGTGGCGCTTTAATCACAAGTTTTCAAACAAGCGCATCAAAGCACATTTTCGCAAATAGACGTCAGTTTTGCCTCTCTGATGTGTTACATTTGACGGCTGCAGTCAGGGGAAAATGAAAGAAAAAACACTATAGTTAAAATATTTAATATTCACAGATGAAAGTTTGGTGATTATGAAGTTATGTGCATTTCTTAGAACGAATTCAAGCAGGATAAATGTCAAGCCTGTGCCTGTGCCTGTGCTTATATTTTCTCTAAGCTACACAGTATTACACCATATTTTAGATTTGACACATTTAATAGGTGTGCAGTATTATTTATATAATATGAATTATGTGTTATATTATTCAAAATAAATTGTGGTTTACTTTGCATCAGAGCATTAAAAGTGGCTATTTTAGTGAGCTAGGCTACATGGATCTATATGCAAAATGTCAATATTCTCATATATTAGGCCTATATTTTAATTTTTTATTTTGGGGTTGCTTTTGTGATGATGGCTTGAGCCCGCCATCGCTGCTTGCAGCTATTATTTTGACAGACAACTTCTTGGGAAAACATATTTGTCTGTAAGAAATTGTTGCGTGTTTTATAAATTATTTTCTTTATTTTAGTATTAAAACGTGAGGCACTGTATATTTCGCTCCCATTGTTTAGGCCTAATTAAAACAAGAAACGAATAAATTAAACCTGCACGATTTAGCTAAATCATTGAAATTCTAAAGAATGGACGGATTAATAAAACGTCCTCACGATTAAACTCAAGTTCTCTCATTATAATCACCAAACTGCAAATGATGTAAAAAAGAGCTTCATTAATTGACAACTTCAGTGATTTTAAAGGGAGCCGCCGTTACTTGCTTACATAGAATTTAAGTTAAAAAAAAAAAATTGCAGCGGCATTTAAATGCATGTATTTAAAATGTCTGCGTGAAAGAGTGATGCTGAGTGCATGCGCAGCATTTATTCTTATTTGTTTTATATTCATTACAAATCTTGTTTGGTTTTATTTTGGATAATTGCATGTAAAAAATAATTTACGTTGTAATGCACATGCAAAATGTGAATAATTATTCATATTTAAGTGTTTGTGCGAAAATTATTAATGCGCATGCAGGACAAGGAGGCGCCCTCTAGATCACTTGAATTTTTTCCTGATAATGAATTAACTTAAAATTGTGGTGTCTCACATACATGATAAATATATCTACAGAAAGCTTGAAATGTATTTTAAACGAATCAATTCAGAACTAAAGCATTATGTAATCTGTGAAGGTTGTATTTCTCTTTAAATGCGCGTTTCATGTGGAGAGAGTCAGCACTGTGAATTTCATCTTGCAGCCGACAAGAAACATTTGTTTATTAATAAATAATTAAAATGTCTCCTTTTTTTACAATTATTGGGCTACTTCTGCTAATGCATGTGCTTTGAGCGCGAAATATATTAAGGCTCATTATGGATTATAGATGTAAATGTAGTATAATCCTGCGATTAGTTGAATAATGACAAATGAACGACTAGTAACTAGAAAAATCCTTACATGGGAGGCAGACCTATTAAATAGCCTCTAGACATCTCTGTTAAAGTTTTTAAAGCATTTTATACGCGTTTGCATAAATTCTTTCTTCCAGAACGGGTCTTTGAAATGGAGAGATGCCTTAACACTGATTTTTCCTCTGAAACACAAAAAACGAAAATTGAAATAAAATTGATGATTCCTTCTCTGCAGATATTGTTGCCCTCTGGTTTGTGCATTGTAAATAGGCTACAAAAAAAAAAAATAAATAAATAAATAATAATAATAATAATAATAATAATAATAATAATAATGTCTCCAAAAACTCCAAAATGTTTTTTTTGTCCATGTCTGTAACGCATGTGTATTCCCAAATCTAAAAAAGCCTATAAAACATCAGACGCATCAGACGGATCATAGGTCTGGACTCTGTTTGGGATTTAGAAAAACATAACAGATGGTTCAATATTATTGGTTATATAGGCTACATTCTGTGAGAATTTTATATTTCATAGTCTAAAAAAAAAATATTGTTTAGACGAAACAAAATAAAATAAACGCAACAGTTTGCGAATTTATTTTATTTTTTTTTTTTTGAGTTAAAGGCAACTTCCTCTGAAGTTATAATAACTAATAATCTTTATTGCGCTATACATTTAGTCAACATTGAAGTGGATCAAAGCCTTTCTTCAAAGTTGCCCCTAAAACCAAAATGACGAGTCCTATCTAAACCTGTTCTGCAAGTTTGATACCCCTCATAAGACACTGTCCATATGAAAGAACAAGAGATTCACACCTTTATCTCGACCCCCCCCACAAGCGATACAGAACTACCCCCAGCCCCCTCCAGCTGAACTGAATTCAGACTGTTTGTTGGCTGTGAGGAACGGTGTGTTGTCATGTTACTGTGTTGAAACATGCCTGCACTCACAGCAGCCCTACTCTTTTTATTCATTATTTTCCCGCAGCCCATATTATTGTTTTCACAAGACCATAATAATAACAAATTATCAATTGGATAATTAATCATTATTTTAACGAAAATCATTGTTATTTGTGAACGTAGCGTTTGCGGAAGGCTTTAAGACCAAGCGGAGTCCTCCATCAGCTGCTCCCCGCTTCACAGCGCGCGTGACTCGCGCTAACTGACCCAGCTTCAAAAGTCCGCAAGTAGCAAGACAGAAAACATTCAGTCTACCTGAGGAGGAAGACGTATTTCATTGTAAATTAATGCTGTTAAATAGAGAGTTAAATAGAGAGAGAGAGAGAGAGAGAGAGAGCGAGAGAGAGTAAGAAGAAAAAAAAAACCGTGTTGGCTATTCCTAAACTTGGAGCTCATTATTGAAGTACAAATCCAAACACCAGAAGCAACTCTCAGTGTTCTTTCATTGAAAAGTAATTTTGTTTATTCACAGGCTATATGGTTGAAATAATATTTTAGTTCAAAACTTTAAGATTGCCATTGTTTAAAAATAACATTGTTATAAAAATGCTTTATTAAGTGGCTAACGTTTCTAGACCTTCAGTTGTTATGCTTTAAAATCCCATAACATTTGTAATTTCACAGTATTTCTCACCTCCTAAATCACTAACCTTTAAAGTCACAATTTCTATAACGGGTCAAATTTACTCAGGCCGATGGCACCTTTAATTACATTATGTTTTTTTTTTTTACACTGTTTTTAGAATAATTGTAGCTTACAAAATAGGTGAAGCAAAACAAATATGAATAATATTTGGATCGTCCCTTATTTTTTCCCTTATTTTCTTAAAGAATAAACACTTATTTTCTACAAGAATAAACATGATAACATATTATTAATTCATAGAAATAATTTAAGCAATTAAAACCTGATAACATATTATTAATTTCATAGAAATAATTTTAAGCATTTAAAACCTTTTTTAAAAACTTGAACTTCAATACTATTAAACTGACTTTAAAATCTCAAGGAGTTTTATAAGTTAAAAAGGGTAAAATGTCACAGTGCATGTTAAATAGCCTAAATGAACTTGTGTTAACAAAATAATTAGAACTAACAAATATAAGTCGATTTTTTTTTTTTTTTTTTACAATGAACAATTCCTGTATAAAATGGGACAGCAACCCTTTATATCAAACATTTTTAAATCGTAGCTGAGCCAGGGCAACGCGCGAGGCAGGTTGAGCGTGGCGACAAGTGAATGTGCTGCACAAAGTCATTTTCAGATGCAATGAAAAAAAAAAAAAATTAAAAACCCTGGATAGCCTAGATTAGGCCCAGACTCTGTTCCTAAGTATATAATAATTATAATTACCCCCACAGTAAACCCATTTTAACCGATTAATCGCCTATTTTCGTTTGCTGCATGTTATTTTATTTATTTATTTATATGATTTTTTTTTTATTTTTTATTATATATTAAGTTTGTGAGAGGAAAAAATATATATAAGTCATGTATAAGTTGCATTTTATGACCTTCAGAAATAATAACGGTCCTGGCCTAATGTTGCCAACAGGATATTTTTAGTTCTCAGCTGATTCACGTTCTTACAACAAATCCGTTTAAATGTTTACAAATTTATCAGAACAGAACAATAATTATACAAATATATAATTCTAATGGATAAATAAAATTGCAGTATATAATAATATAGGCTAACTACCTAAACAACAAACAAAAAATAAATGAATAATAATTTAAAGCGAACCATAAGGTAAGGTTGGGCTCTCATTTCGGGAGAAATCCAAACGTTTTCCATATTCGTGATGTTTCCTATTTCAAGCTCAACTATTATTCATGTAGGAAAAAATAGGCTTTGTAGTTCACGCGTGTTTTCAGTATGGACGAAAAAAAAAAAAATATATCATAAATTAACAAAAAATATGCCAAAGTGGACCGCTGCTCGCGCCGAATGGCACGGTGAACGGGTACTGTTTCCAATGAATGTGCCCGAGGCACCAGCGCGATCAAACAGCTGAAACAGAAAATACTAAATTTTTGGTCACATACACAGTAAAAGGCATAATTCAAAAATGCAAAGTGTTAGCAGTTTGAAAAATCAAGAATAATAACAGAATTAATCATAATTATTGCTAAATGCTGGGACCGTTCTCATTTCTATCTGCAAATGGAACCTGAAGGATTTTTTTTAAACCAAGAATGAACCGAAATGAAAACATTTAGCGTTTTTTATCCGTATATATAGGCCTTATATTTAATGACTGTTTATAACAATAGCAAAGCATAAGCATCCTTGTGTGTAAAGGTCTTCTTTTAATTTTTGATGAGTGATAGACTGTAGCCTAAGACTATCCTACATTTTGAAATTAACTCACTGTACATTTTTTAATGTTTTTTTTTAAAGATGGTTACAATGTTTATATCATAATGTTATTGTTGTTTTACCTCCTCCTTTTATCTCATTTTACAATTACATTCAGTTCGTAAATCCGTCCCTTTGCGCCACCTGGCGGTAGTTTTCGCGAATGAATTTAAACACCACGACTGACTTGCAGTTAAACGCCCGCGGCCCTGCGGCGGCGGTACGCGCGGCGGCATTACTCATTTTGGTTGTCTACCATCTGTATATATATACACACACACACACACACACACACACACACACACACACACACACACACACACACACACACACACACACACACACAGTATTATATATATAGAAAGAGAAAGAGAGAGATGATAATATGTTACAGTACATAAATGTGTTTATATACTTTTTTAAAATGTAAAAAAAAAAAATTATATACATATATACGGTTTAAATATTTGTTACATTATTTCTTATATTTCTTATAATTCATAATTTAAAGCTAAACACTCACACGTATTAACATTTATTATATACATTAAAAAGTATATATATTTTTTAACTGTTTTCGCTTTAGCAGTGATATTGAAATATTTATTCATAAAATAGACTTCTCTTTGATCTTGTTTTATGATTTATAGTATTCCAGTATTTATGCTCATGGATAACTGATTATTGATGTGCATATAGAAATAATATTATTCATAACTATTACAAATTAATATTAATCACACATTTTGCGTATCATTTTTTCATTTATATAGTTATTTTTTATATGTATTTTAATATTAAATATTAAATTATATTTTATATGTATATAATTATACTTTTTTTCTATTTTATTATATTAATATTTGTAATAGTTTTTGTATTTGTTTGTTTGTTTTATATGTACAAATATATATTTACAAATGTAATATATATATCTATATATATATATATATAATACTATATATACTATATATATATATATATATATATTGCTATGTTATATTCATATTTTAATGGTTTTTGTATTTGTTTATTTCATTTACAAATGTGAACCTGTGCCATGGAATATAGTATTCATCTCTTTTTGCAATGAGAGAAACACAAGTAAAATAGTGAAGTGTAGGGTCAAAAATTATCAAAGACTTCTGTTTTCCTGTCTCAAACTATCTTGAGTAACAAAAGGGCCATTTGGCATTCCTGAAGGCACAGAATTGCTGATATCGATCAAGGCCTGTAGGCCAACATGTTTATACATCGGGGGTCTGCTAATTGTCACACCTTTTGCACAGTGGGTGAAGCTGTAGTCTGCTGATTGGTGAGTTTGAATGTCTCACATTTGGGTTTCAGTCACATGGTCAAGGTAGGGATAAAAGAAGACTGTAAATGTTGCTCTGTCTCTTTCTCTCTGCTGGCTTTTCTTTGCTGGAGCTCTCTTCTCCAGGCTCTGCCCTCTGCCCTCTCTCCCTCTTTTTTCTCCCTCTCTCCATCTTCCCCCTCTATCTTTCTCTCTCAGGTAATATTTTACATACATGTTAGGTACATTTAACTATATGTTTTACTACCCTTCATCTATTTTTGTAACCAATTCAAGTGTAAACCATAACAAAATATTGTTATTAAACCATTTCAATTATTAATTATGTGCTAACTAATCTTGATTCAATATTAACTTTGAAGTGCTACCTATTGCAATACAATATAGTCACTTAATAGCAACGCTCTCCCACATATTTAGCTATTGTAACTGCGCTTATTTCCGTCGTTGGTATAAGTGGCAGTGGGTGGTAACAGACTAGAAATGTACAGTTTTATACCATCGTGCTGATAACGTTTCTTTAGTCCTTCGGCAATCCTACAGCCTGAACCACTGTAGGGAAACCACCCTTACAGAAGTAAACAATAGAGTCCTGTCTGGCACCTTCCTGGCTAGTCCTCACAGCTGACAAATATAGTGGACACCCTTTACATCTGCAGTAAACTGTGATGGCACAAATTTATCACAGTTTAGAACCACGTCTCAGTGTGAAAACAGACCTGCGGAAGAAAGGTGGTGTGAGACGTCAGGTCTAAACCGAGCAATCAAGCTAAATGTGAAAGCAGCCAGAAACTGCATGAGCTGTTGAGAGGAAACACATTTCAGGAGCACAGTTTTGGTCAGCTGGGGAATCTCATTCAGATCGAAACATCTAAATGACTGAGATGCAGCAGAGTGAAGGACACAGCTTGTGTGTGTGTCCATCTGTCACTTCTCTGTTAGGTAAAGGCTATGAGGGCTCAGATGCACACAGCGGTCAGCCGGCATCAGCAACAGAACCACTGCTGTGTGTCTCCATCCATCTATCCATCAATCAATCAGTCGCTCGCGGCACAAGGTCACAGGTCACCGGGTCACGGTGGGCCGTTAAGCTTCATTACACTGACATCTACCTGTGTGCTGCCCTGAAACACAGGAAACTGCCTCTACTGGATCACGCTGCCACTTCCTGTCTGCGCCGACATCACCAACATCACCTGCTGTTTAGAACGTGACGCAAACACCTGACTTTATTCTGGGATGTAATGCCCACTTTTTACAATCCAATAAATTACCAACAGATATAATCAAGTCCCATTCTATGCTTTTTCTTATTGAATAACACATTTGAATAAGAAATGGCACAGTGAGTATGTACACTACTATTCCCCATGCTCACAAAGGCTGCATTTGTTTTATCAGAAATACAATAAAAACAGTAAAATTGTGAAATATTATTACAATTTAAAATAGCTGTTTTCTGTTTGGATATATTTTAAAATGTAATTTATTCCTGTGATGCAAAGCTGAATTTTCAGCGTCATTACTCCCGTCTTCAGTGTCACGATCCTTCAGAAATCATTCTAGTATGCTGATTTGCAGCTTAAGAAACATTTCAGATTATTAATGATGAAAACAGTTGTGGTTAATATTTTTAATATGACACATTTTTTCCAGGATTCTTTGATGAATAGAAAGATGAACAGCATTCAGTGGAATTATAAACATTTTGATCAATTTAATGTCTGTGCTAAGGTTTCAGTTTCATTAATTAAACAGTCTTTTGATTATGATTATGTTTTCAGTTTAAGCTACAGCTTTATTAAGATGTTTCACTAATAGCTGTTTTTAAAAAATGTTCACAATTTTTTTTTTCATTTCTTTCAAATATTAATTTAAAATTTTTAGATATTTAATTTGCATATTTGTAATATTGTAAGAAGTTTAATTCTATATTGTATTTTTTTTTTTTTTTTTTTTTTTACTGTATTTATTTATTTGCCATGAATACAGACTTTGATGCTGATATTGCATTCAATCTAAGACATTTTAGGATGTTTTAATGCAAATTTCAATATACTAATTTAGTACTAAATCAAAGATTTAAAAACATTAGTAGTACAGTATATACGTAATGTAACATATTATTATATTTATTTATTAGATTGTGATGTTTTAACACATTAAAATGTTGGTATGAAAGGTTATTAGGGCTATTTAATATTGTATCCTATTTTTGGCAGTGGAAGTTAGTATATAAATTAATATAAGCAAATGCAGTCTTTAGCTGTATTAACATTTAAAAGGCAAAGAATCTGAATCAGTGTATATTCCAATAAACTATATACTGTATCATACGTTTACACACTTTGTAATGCATCACAGTATATTTCCAGCTCAAAAGTTGATTCTTGATCTTCATGCACAGCCAATAAAAAACCAAACTGAATAACAGTGACAAAGTTTTAGGCTGCTCTGAAGGCACTTCATTTACATGCGGCGCTGCGTCTTTATCTCAGAGCTCACTTAGCAGCAGTGTGAAACTGCCATAATAAAAGTGTTATTAAAGAACTCCGTAAACTACATTTAAGACTAATTTCTATGTTACTAAAGATATTCAAGACTTTTTATGCCCTTAAATTTGTGAATGTAAATTTATGAAGCTTAAAAAGTGATTGTAAAACATTTTAATGCTCTTTAACCATCCACAGACACCATGATTTAACACATTTTATCATGTTTTCATCTGTTTCACAGATTTTCAGTGGGAAAAGTCTCCAGCCTCCTGACTATAACATATTAATGAAGAGCGAAGAGCAGTTCAAAGGTATTTAGATTAAATTATAATATTATGATTTTTAAAATTCCAGCCGACAGGATGTTGCATGTCACTGAAGCGGTGTATTTGCTGACAGGAAGGGATGGACGAAAAGGCCCGGGCTGTATTTACACAGAGGGAATGTGAGATTAAATGATGAATAATGCGTGAGAGAGGAAGTGAGGTAGGTAAAGGCGAATGCGGGAGGGCGGCAACAGATTCCCCGAGGACTTTCTGCTGGGTTTAACCCACTGAGGCGGAACCAAACAGACAGCTCCGGTTAAATAAGAACAAATTTACTTTTCCTTCCCACTCTAGGGATGGATCCGACCACAATAGCAGAAATCCTTATTTGCTTGCTGCAGTCGGACACAAAGAACACGTATATGCCCAATTTAAATATATGAAACAAGTCCGCTGGAAAAACAAGGTTAAAGGACTGTTCACACCAAGAACGATAACTATAACGATAACTATAGTAGTGTCCGTACCAACACACAATAATTTTCTGTTTATTATACAGTATACAAGTGAGGCAGTTAAGTCGTCTGCTCCTTTTTGGACTTTTTACATCGCAATTCAGTTTTTCTGCAAGATATAAACTCAAAATTGTGAGAAATAAAGTCAGGATTGTGAAATAAAAAGCTGCAATTTCCTTTTTTATTTTTTATTCAGTGACGGAAAAAAAAAAGAATTGCAAGAAATTTAGAATTGCAAGAAAAAACTTGAAAACGTAGAATTTTAGATGTAAACAAAAAGTCGGAATTCTGAGTTTATATCTTGCAATTTTGTCTTTTTCTCG